>NC_031779.1:4399121-4427380 GCF_001522545.3 Parus major | reverse complement strand
GCCCCGCTCGGGGAGCAGCCGGCCCTCACGGCCCCGCTCGGGGAGCAGCCGGCCCTCACGGCCCCGCTCGGGGCACAACGCGAAAGCCCCGAGTGCAGAACTCTCCGCTGGCCTCAACACCCACAGGAAGGGACGCTGAGGCAGGCCCCGGCTCCACCACAGGGTGGGAATGGCAGACAGACCCAGGACCAGCTGCTGCGACTTCACGCTGAGGGCAGGCACTGGGCCTGGTGCTACAAGGGAGCAGGAGTAGAACAGCCCGAGTGTTTGGTACAGCAGAAGAGAGCCACTGTGGACTACGTGCAGAAGTTTCTTCTTTACAGCTACAAAGTGCTTTTCTAGTGTAAAGGCAATTAAGTGATAACTGCATCTGTGCAGAGGGTATTCAAAATGCTAATACCCCCACCCAGATAAGTCGTCAACTTTGCCTGCTTATTTATCTCCAGCTCTTAGAAATTATTGCCATGAATGCTCCACTGCCTTCACTCATTATCTTTGCAATCCCGCTTTCTCCTCACAAAAAGGCAAATAGCAGAACACGTAAGAGCTGCACCACTCCGACCACACTGGGGAGTAAAGTGATACAAGCAGGGAAGTATCAGCTGATCTACTGCAGCAAAGCTACTGCCATATTCTGCAGTTCTCAAAGTTTGTTCAGCTTTTCATCTAACCTAGAGAGGTACAAAAATCTGCTCTGCCAACAGAGGCTCACGTACTCTTGAAATAACAGCAGTTTGCATCATGAATTATCTAACACGATTTACCACTTGAGGAAAAGAAAATCTATCCTGTTTGGTGCTGTGCCATTTGGCCACCAGACTCTAGAATTTTAATGTTTGTTATCTTTGCAATGGAGATAACACAATGCTGGTCTCAGATATCTAGCTCGAAGATGGTTTCCTTACCTCAACCCAAGACATCTTGTGTTATATAAGTCTCTGGTCACATGCATTACATGTTTTCCAGGGGAAAAAAGCCCAAAAAACCCCTGGAAAACCCACTACTGAAAACAAAGGAGCTTGATGTAACTTACCATCAACACCTATATGAATGCCTTAGTACTTTTGTTTATAAAAATCACAAAATTGCAAAATGGCCACGAAAAAAAAAAATTCCCCTGAACAGGAAACACTGACACCATTTTCAAACAAGTCTGACAGTTCAATAACGAGAACACAATCCTATGACCCACAGAACTGGGCAAAATACAAGTATGAACAGGAGAACACAGAGTAAGATTTAAGATTGTTCATTCAAATGTTGCTATGTGCTTTTAATAGATTAAAATCAAAAATCCAACATGTTTCACATGGCCAATACTATGTTCTGAAGGCCAAATCACTCAAAAAGGTAAAAGCTGGCAATTAGTGAGTGTTCATTTGTGTTCCCCCCACCAAAAAGGAGGCTTGATAAAAGTTTGAAGAAAATAATAGAAACAGCACCTGTATTACTGCAATCATTTAATCCAAAGACAACCCAAATCAGTACATGAGCTATTCACCTTTGTTAGGACAAGAAAACCACCTTGTAACCAGAGCTGAATGAAGCCATACAGTAACTTACCAATGATGAAGACAATCTCTCAACCCTTTCAAGACAGTCTTTGCCCATCATTCTTGCTGATGTTTCTTCCTATGCCTGTGTTCTGCACACATCAGAAAACATGCAGCAACAAACACCAAGCAACTCCAAATTTTGCTGGAGTTTTAACACTACTATTTCAAAAGGCTCACTCAGTCAGTTACTGTACTGTCCTTGATATAGACCCAAACCATTTAACCAGAACTCCCCCCATCCTACTCTGTGAAGAGTGCTTGCAGCCTAACTTTGATTATCCAAAGCTCCCAGGGGACAAATTGAAGCAGAAATAAGTGGGGGAGCAGCCAGAGGTCTTCCAAGAAAAATGGAAGTGAAAGGAGGGGAAACGAACTCCACAAAGAATGGTTGGCTCAGCTCAGCCCTAAAGTTTCCCCATTCCTGAATGGAGCATTCATGAAATAAAATAAGCTTCTTTAAGCAAGCATTCCAAATGATTGTGAAAACCATTTGACAAAGTGAAGAATTACTGTTCACTTTGGTACTTGACTCTCCAGAGAGAGACAGGTGTTGTTCTTACTGTAACAATTTTTTAACCAGGGGTACAGCTGTAGCAACGCTCCTTGTAGTGCCTCAGTGGTTAACAAGCAGCCAATATGTTTCCAAATCTGTGCTTCCCTAAGTATATTTGGAAAACACTGCTAGAAGAAGTTCCAAACCAAGTAAAAAATACAGATTTATCACAAGCCTAAACATGGGGGGAGATTGTGAGTGCTTCACATAGAAAGTACAAGTTTTTATTTATATTACTGCAGCACAAGTTAATGCCAATTAAGTAGGAGAGTCACTTTGGATTTAGCACAGAACCTGGCCCAGGGCACTGGCACACAGAATAGAAATAAATACTAATCATGCTTGCTCACACTGAGAGGATTAGATAACTACAGACGTAAGAAATTAAAACCACAACAAGATGACCCCACGCTCATGATTTCCCTGTTGTAGCAGATCAGTCAATATGAATAATCGACAATGTAAATTGAAATCCTCAGATAAAAATAATGGTTTTACCGCTTTATTTCTCTTCACTTGCACATAAATTGAGTTGACTATCTCTGACAATGCCATGGTTTAATATTCTAAACACTATCTCCTTTAACAATGCCTGGAATAGAAACAAGCTGCTGAGCCAGATCCTCAAGGGTGAAAATCAACATTGCTACACTGACTTCAGTGGAAGCACATTGATCTCCACCAGCTAAAGCTGTGGGCCCAAGTGGGCAATTAGGTTTCTATTATATGCTAACTTAAATAATGTACCACAGAACATTTGCTGTACAGTAAGGCAAGTCTACATTTTTCTGTGGAGAAGGGCGAGCATTTGCTGTGGCACGATGAGAGTTACCGATTCTGGTTTCAAAGAGCAGGATGAAGTTTCGGTATAAACTACTCCTCATAATAACATTTTAAAACCTGCAATTACTCATACTATCCTCCTTTAGGAAGCCTATAATTATTTGGTAAGTTCTTACCAATGTCTAGTCTAGATCATAATTGCTAATAATGCCTTCTTCAAAGGAACTAGTGACTATGTTAAAACCTGGTTTTTGTTAGGTTTCTGCTACACAAAGTGCCTGCGCTCTAAATGTTATGATTTGTGTTCAGCTGAGGAGGAAAATCAAACAGATTCATACCCAAATCTTGAACTTTTGAACAAGGCCTAAACAAAAAAACCAAATACAACAATCCCACACACATTTCTTTTGAGGCTTCTGAGGTGGCTGGAACAGGGGCTGACAGAGACCACAGTTTTTTTACAACAGGAGTTCATGGCAGAGGACCATCTGCAACATCCTCTCACTCTCTTCAGCCAGGACTCGCACTTCAGCCACAAAACAAAAAAGGCAGAAAAGTTGGGGAACGGGGTTCAGCAACAAAGATGGCAAAAAAGATTTTCAGGGGTCATGGGGCAGTTCAAGTGAAAAGGTTAAAGATATTAACAACAGTCATTAAAATATGTTTTGCTCTCTTCTGCAGCAATTTTTTAAGTCCGCAAATTCCTTTCAGTCTCCTTTTAGATGTCATTGGCACCCTTCTTCCTGCCTTACTCATCAACAAACAAGTTATTAGCATGCCAAGGGCCTGCATAAATTTTTGTGGATTTCTGATGTTGTCAGGAAGAGGGCATCATTCCACAGTTACAGGTTCTCCTATGCTGCAGTCCTTCAAATGAAGAAGTAGCATTTGGTACTTTGTTTTCAAAGCTGGATGTTCACCTCAGCACAGCAACTGGGAAGCCCTCTAAACACCTCCTCTGAGAGAGGGATCAGCAAAATAGGAGGATTCTCCCCATGTGTCTGACTCATGTGAGATGTCATGGCAGACAGGCTCCACCTAAAGACCAAAATCACACACACAATTCCAATTAGTCTGTTTTTCTATGGAACCACTCAGGGCAAAAAAGCAAAGCAATGTGTGATCACCCAGGTCGGCGTGATGCAGGGTGAGATGAGGCATTAAGCTCCACACTTACAGCACTTTATTCCCTCTACAAATGTACTTAATGTACTTATCCTGGTAACTGTGCTTCTTTCCTGGTTTTTTCCTGCATTTGCAACTACTCAGAGACAGCTTCATTTCAAACAGAAAAAGGTTATACAGAATCAAGCATTTTTAGTGATAGCAGCCACACACAAAATAAATTTGCCATGAAGGGAAGATGTAAAATGTCCCCAAAGTAAAGAGTGATCCATAGATGTCCTCTGTGTTCTGGACACGTTTGTCCCTGTGCTTTGAGTGGGCTCTGCAAACATGGGGAAAACTCAAAGCATGTGATGTGCTCTCCAGAGAAAGAAGAAATTAGAACTTATTTTGTTTAAGGTTTTCATTAACTTGACCCCACTATCTCCACAAGCATTTTAGCCAGCAGAAACCTCCAGTCACTGAGCAGAGCTGGCCTCGCTTTCCCTCCCTCTCTCCCCTTCAGCGGTGCCTCCACAGCTTCACTGCGTGAGCCAAATGAGGAACGACTCAGGTTGAAACTGTTCTTGGGGGATTAACTTTAACCTGAATCAGTTTCCTGACTTAATTCCCCACGTGACAGCAGAGATGCTGCATGTGCTCACACAAGGGAGGAGTGCATTTGTTTGGCAATGCCAGCTTATGGGAGACTAAAATACACACAGGCCTAAACTCTCGGCCTGCTAAATTGGTCCGAGGAGATCTGGGGTAGCAGGCAGAAGGACAAGGAACACAGGGCTGGTTTTCCAAGAAACGGAATAGTCTATGAATAAGTCATTGGTTTCTATGGCCAGTATTGCTGTGAATCTTGAAGCAAGTCACTTATTTGATGTGTCAATTCCCCAGCTGTGAAATGAGGACAACGCTTTCTTACATCACCAAAGTGTCGTAAGTTGAAAATTAATGACTGAGGCACTTGGACACTCCAGTGCTGAAGGCCAAGTCAGTCTGCAGCTACAAGAGCTGAGTGATTAGTGACAGGGAGGGGCTAAGGAATCAACATATTATTTTTGGTGGACTGTTTCCTTAGAGGATAAATGAGAGTAACTGCTACTTACTTGATTGCAAGGAATTGAAAGAGCTCTCTGTAGCTCCCTCGTGGGTGGACACCTAAACAATTAAATAGCCATGACCTAATTTTAGTCAGAAACCTTATGTCACAAAGAATTTACAGGGAGGCGTCTTCCATATGTGCAAAAATAATTGCACTGTGCCGGTGTGCTAATTTAGCTGTACAACATTTAGGGATAGACTGTATCCCATTCTCCTTCCTCATATTCCCAATACCAAAATTTCTGACAAGAAGAGATAAAACTGCATGATGCAAAATATCACAGGATTAGGACTGAAGGAATTCTGTGAACACACTGCTTCCAGCATTAGCATAATGGAATCAGTTCAAGGAAAATTTACATAAACAGAAACATGAGGGTAGTAGATAACATTATGATCAAATTCACCTTTTGTGTGATAGAGATGATGGAATTTCACTCAGCAGGTTTTGTATGATGCGCTACAGACCAGCGATACTAGAAGGTACTTCTTTTTTAAGTGCTATAATTATGCACACAGAGCCATCAAGTGATAGAAAACACATCCTGATTCTAAAAGAAGTTGCTCCAACAGCTTGTTTCCCTCACAGTTACAACCTGTCCTTTCCATCTAGCCTGAATTTTCCTGTCTTCCTTCAGCAGCATATGGGAAACATTTCTTCCTTTCAGGCTAGCTCAGGATTGCTACTACAGGATTGGTACAATGTGACTCCAAGTCCCTGTGTTTTAACAAGGATTGTGTGTGTGAGCCACAGAACCATCCCAGACTTAAGCACACACTGATCTCCTGTAAAATGTGTAGAACTTGCTGAACACACCACAAGTTAAATGATTAAATGGCTTCACAAAGCTGGGCACATCCTTTCTGTAATTCATTTCATAACTGTAGAACATTAGGATTAGAGGCTTCCTATCTGTGAGGATCTATTAAATACCATATTGTGCTTGGACACATGAATAGGAATAGAAGCTCTGTAAATACTTCAAGTGGTAAACAGTGTTTCAAGTCTTACTGAGCTTATTATGTCTCAAGAGCTCATTATGTCCTTGCTAGATTAGAAGCACATATTCAAAACCAAACACAAACCTAAGGAAAGTAAGAATTCCCAGAGATAGCTTTAAATTGAAATAGCAGCCTCAGGATTTCTGCTCCTGCCTTAAGATTTTGCGGCATTGGGCTGATATTCTAAAAATCCTTGGAAAGAGTTAACACTCAAATTCTGTTTCCTTAGTCCTTTGGGTGAGGGCATCAGCCATAAATAATAATTATTACAAAGTTGTACCAGTGAGTTTAAAAAAGCATCAATAGAAAAGTGAAAATCCTGCACTACCAAAATACAAGGCAGACTGCAATGTCTGCAGCCAGCCTGGCACCTTGCACTCCAACCAGTGGGAATTTTCTTGGGCACACACAGTGCTGAGTGCACCCTCAGCAAGTCTGCCAGTGGCACCAAGCTGTGCAGAGCAGTCCAGCTTGGAGCCTCTGGCATTAAGTACCTGCTGGAGCAAGGCCAGGAGGCCATGGAGATGCTGTGAGGGATGGAACAGTTCTGCTATGGAGACAGGCTGAGAGAGCTGGGGCTGTTCAGCCTGGTCAAGAGAAGGCTTCAGGGAGACCTTAGAACACCTTCCAGTGCCTAAAGGGGCTACAGGAGAACTGGAGAGTGACTTTGGACAAGGGCACAAGCTGACAGCACGAAGGGAAATGGCTTCAAACTGAAAGAGGAAAGTTAGATCTGATATTCAGAAGGAATTGTTCCCTGTGAGGGTGGGGAGGCCCTGGCACAGGTTGCCCAGAGCAGCTGTGGCTGCCCCATCCCTGGAAGTGTCCAAGGCCAGGTTGGATGGGGCTCTGAGCAACCTGGGACAGTGGAAGGGGTCCCTGCCCAGGGCAGGTGCTGGGAGCGAGTTGGTTTTAAAGTGCTGTCCAACCCAGGCCATTCTGCAGTTGTATGAATGTGAAAGCATTACTGGCCTCCCAAAGATGATCCTTCTGGTGGTATGGGCAGAGATAAGCATCCTGTAAATTGTACCCAAGACTCAAATGCTCAGTGTTGCATCTGCTTTTCTTCAACTATTTATTTTTTGAATTTGTGTGGTTAGGCAATGAAATGTGAATCTCTTGATTTCTGGCTACGACACAGGCTTCTTGTGTGGCCCAAGCCACATGCCTTAAGCTATGCTTCAGTCCCCTACTTATGAAACAGGTAAAACACATCCCTCAGTGATGTTTTATGCATACATTAACTCATGGAAGCTGGTTTTTCAAAGAGTTCACTAATTAACATTATAGACAACCCTACAGATAAAGAGATTGTCAGAGAGCTCTGTCTGGCAGCCCTGGCCCAGGGAAAAAATGCATTCCAGAAGTGATGATACAATCTGCATACAGTTCCAGAAAACCAAGTTTTCTCAATTCCACCAAGTGTGGGGGGGTTAAAACTCTGTACTTCTTAGTAACACAGCATAGGGATTTCATACAATGTAGGGCATCTCCTACATTTAGCTGTACTCAGAATGAAATGCCACCACCACTTTTCAGCACAATTTGTATGTGCCATCTTGACAAACTTTCACCGGAGAAATTCCAAAATGTTTAGAAAACATTTACATTTGGAACAAAGATTTCAATGGTGGAAGCTCTGTATTTCATAATTATCCATTTCAAAGTTGCTGGAGAACATAAAGACACTTCTACAAATGCCACATTGATTATCCTACATTTCCAGATGTAAGCTCAACAGGGCAGATAAGTATTGTTCTGTTTATACAGTGTCAAGTGCCTTGCTTGTGCTTAGAACAAAGTCTGCAAATAACTTTACTTTCTAGTATTCATAAACCAGTACAATACCTAAGCACAAAACCTGGATACAAAACAAATTAAATACAATACAGCTTTCATTCTAGGATGACCAGAAACACACCAGAAAGCAGACCAAGTGTTACTAATCCTTGTTCTGCCTACACTGACTGAAGAGGGCAAAGTGAGATGGGACTAAACCACAAATGTAAGCTGCTTCTTTCGTTTTCTTCAAATGGTACAGGATATAACTTGACAGATTTACAGCCTTCACTATCACGCAATTTACTCAGCCTAGAAGCCTAAAACCTTTTAAAATCAGGTCATTAAAAAAAATTCAAACAGTCAATATTGAGAGACAAACAAGAGAGAGTTTTTACTAAGTCCACAATTACAGTTTTCAGGAGCTAAAGTAGGAGCTGAAATATACTTTCAAACAACAGCTGAATTTCTGTCATGACTTATCTCCTAGCCCACACAGCAAATACTTCTAGTTTTCTTTGAGATATACGAGCTTTCTGATTACAGGAACTAAGTAACAATTACTGCCTTGATTTTAAAACCATAATCCAGGACTGGAAAATGGATTTGTCACTGTTGCAGTGAATTCACTTGCTTCACTTCCAGTGTAACAACCTGACTCTCCCTCTGTAAGGCAAATACCTGAGAACTAAGACCAGTTGATGACAATCCTCAGAACAGAGATAACAAACTTTTTTTTAGTTTCTCAGTCAAAACTCAGGTGAATTTCATTTTTTTTTTGTCTGGTGTTTGCTTACAAATGATGTAGCTAATCCATCAAAAGCTCTGTTGCAATTCAAAATCAGCATGCACAAATATTGTCATTAAGTTTATTTAAAAGTAAATTGCCTATGATTTCATGACCAACTAACTAATCAACACCACCACTTTTCTAAAACACAGACTCAACTCCACATTGTGCAGTATTACATAAGGGGAAGGGCCTGTCTCCTCACACCTCTGGCCCAGAATGGACAACTTGGAGCTGAAACACAACCAGGGCTTCCCTTGTGGCTTCCCACAGTCCTACAGCTGGAATGTGGCCAGCTCCAGGCTTCAGGAGAGTGTTCCAGCCTGCCTGTACCTCAGTCCCATCAGGGGAAGTTTATCATCTTTACACAGAACAGAAGGGCCACCAGAAGAAATACAGCCATTACAATATTGCAACTTTCAACTTTTTGGAATCACTTTTTTATGTCATGGAAGGGAGAAGTGCTCCTTGCCTTAACAAACTAGACTTGCCACTGCAAAATTAAACTAAACTAAAACATCTATTTTGGAAATACTCACTAGCAGGGCACAAAGTAGCATTTAGAAGCTCTGAATTCCCTCCAGTGAGGCAACAATATTATTTACCCCATTCAGCTATTTTGCACTAGTCTCACTGAGCTTAATGATAGGAAATTTTTGACCATCGTAACTTTACACTGCAAGTGGAGACAGCAGGAAAGAGCCAGGCAGAAACTGTATTCACAATCCAGAGTAACAGGGCAGACACACCTATTAAGTGTGTGGCTGCCTGAGTGAGGGGTTGAAAAACATGCATTATCAATTAGGTTGCAATTTTCATCTCTGCCCCTAAAATTTAAAGCCTTCCCCAAACTGAAGAGAGCAGTTTGAGCCCATGCAAACAAAAGATTACCAACCCCTATCTATGCCAGAGATCCTCCAAAATTAGATATTACTCAGCAAGAGCAGTGGGAAGGTACAGGCCTTGCCACTCCTACATGGTACCTGTCTTAAATACATTCCCAGAGCTTTTCACCTTGCCAGAGAGGGAAAAAGAGCCAAGCCAGGCCAGGAGTGGTTCTTTGAGAAAGCTGGGAAAAAGCAGTTGTGGCTTGCACCCTCTGGTGCTGGGAGAACGACCCTCCCCTCAGCCCAGCACACAAACCCTGTGGTGGCCCTGCAGTCCAGGGAGGCAGGCTGGGAGGGGAGGGCTGGCAGCAGCTCTCCAGAGAGGTGGGAACAATCAAGGAATAGGCAGTGACTCACTCCGTGTGATTTATTGCCAGGCACTGTTCCCAAACGCGTTAATAAAGTTGCAGCCAAATAAATGCGCATCCCTTAGGTCTTGTCTTTGTTCCAGCACAGTCAATACAATTGAGTATTATTTTCAAGTACAACAAGAATGAGATTCTAGACAGTATTTCTACCACAATTAATATTTATGTGTTACTGTTCTACTCCACAGCATTGCCAACCCTTGAGTATTTAATTTAAAAAAAAGCACAAAATAAGAAAGAAGTAAGAATACACAGAGATGTAGAAAGCTGTAAGATTTTTGATGAATATTTTTTAGTGGTTCTATTTGGGTTTATTTGGGGTACTTTGAGGTTTCAAAGACAACAGAGAGAAGCATTATCTCCACATCCAACTGAAGCAAGATGTCAGTATAAAAGCAGTTAACTCAAATAGTCCATGGCAAAGCTCTATGTGAAGGTCTTCTAGAAAGAGAAACAAAGGAAGTACACAGGAATGATTAGTTTGAAGAACAGGCTTTCCCTGGTATTACCCACAGGTAGTTTCTGAATTGAGTCTGGAGATTCCATTGTTTGAAAAACCAGATAAGCTGCACATTAGATACATACAATCACAATATATATACAGGCTATATCCATGATTAAAATCACCAGGAATATTTTCAAATGATAACTGAAAATCAGCTATGTCTATCTGTTTCCAAAAGCCAGAGCTGGACAAAATCAGAGAGGTGGGGCAGAAGCTGGAAACACACTATCAAGTATGCAATTCAAAAAGGAAAGCATTTTCCAATACAAATTTTGTTTCTTATGGACGAATGGAAAACATATGTTATCATAAGTCACCAGTTTGTCAAGAAACTGCAATGATTTAATGAAAAATCATTTGATTCACTGGACTGTCTTAGATGTAGTGATTTAATTTTTTAATGATAGGGGTGCATGAGTTTTGAGACCACTGTTCTAAGCCACCTGATACACCACAAATAAAGTCTCCTGGCTATCAGCATTAGTAAACATGCCAGCACTGGGTTCTCCTCTTGAAGATAAAGTTACCAGGAAGGACAGTGGAAAAAGCTTGTTCACTGTTGCTTCAGTAGAGGAAGCACAGTTTTGGATGAGGACCTCATACATAAAATATTTTATGTAAAAAACACAGACAAAAAGAGGGTGCCCATTTGAACAGTCTTTAATGGAAGTACAAAACTGTATCATCTTTTCCATTTTCCTTGCTTCCTACTATTTAGTTCCAAAACTGCTGACCAGCTCACTCCACTGTAATTCTGGTTCTGTGTGCCTCATAGGTGATTTAACTGATGTCCACTGTGTTTTGTAAAAGGACTTAAAAAGTAAGTCCAGACAGCTTTCTTGCTTCATGCTAGTTCATTTTAACAAACTCAAATTTACTGGGCAGTCGACAAGCACAGCAGAGCTTTCATTGAGGCTTTGCTAAAATCAAGCCCATGGCCGATTTCTGGTTAATCATGCTGGTGACTAGAACACTTTACGTATGTTTAGGGAGCTCATGATGAACAATTAAATGTTTCAGATACTGCAGCAGCTTGGCACGGTAATTCCACATCTCTTTCCTCCAACACAGCAAATCCAAGGGCATCAGTTTCTCCTCAAGTAAAACAACAACCAAAAACAATTTCAGTTTCCTGAGGGTGCCAGTGACCATCTAGGGGTGTCCCTGGCACAGTGCCACAAGGCTCTAATGAAGTCAAGTGTTTTGGTGGTGGTGGGCAGGAAGCAGAGCTTCGAAAGACCAGATATGAATTTTGGTAGAAGAAAAAACAAGTCTAGATGGAGAGACAGTTTCTTCCAGTTGTCACAACCCTCTGGTGTTCTTGGAACTATTTCAGAAGGCCACCACAGGACCCAAGGTCTCCTGAAGAGCCAAGAGTGCAGCGTTAAAAGAGCACAGCACAGAGGTGTCCCACAGGGCTCTGTCTTTCATTCCTTCACCCTGATCTGAACCAGCTGGTTACAAAGGGCCCAAAATACACAGTTGTGTTGTTACCCCTCAGCACACTGATAGAGAGATTAAATAAGGCACTGGCAGTTTGCTTTCAAAAGAGAGTGAAAGAAGAACATAAGAAAGTGAATTAGACATGAACGTTAACATGAAGGGGAAAAAATGAAAGAAATGAAATGAAAGAAAAGAGAAACTAGACAGCAAAGGAAAGATGATCAGGCAATTACACAGCACTTCAGCAAGATGACAGTTCTGCATCCAGCCCATATGATCCCAGGGCAGTTTGAATCCCAAACAGGTGAATTCTTGTGTCCACCTAAATGGAATAGCCAAAAGGGAAGGACAAAGATGGAAATGGCATAAGTGCCACGCTCCAGCCTAAAAATATATATACACTATTGATTTCCCAATCTGTCTTTGGGAAACTGCAACGAGCTCGTGTTAATTACATTCTCTAACTCCTGGAAACATAAATCTTATTAATAAAGTGTAATGAGCAGGCTCACACAAACTGCACTAAAATTTTGGGTTTTGTTTTGGTTGCATCTTGATTACACTTTTGATGACTGATTAGCACTCTGTCTCAAGTTTCACACTTTATACACACACACTATAAAAACTCAAAGCTGTAAGCTTTCTTACCTTAAGCTGACTGCAACAAACCACTTTTTCAACTGAACTTACATCAGAAGAAATTTACCTTGAAAATTTACCAATCTGACAAGAGCTAATGGATTTACGAAGAAGAAACAAGGGTTTTTTCCTGCACAAACAAGCGAGGTCACTGCATAGCCAGATTTTATTGCAAAGACCTTAACGTGATAAAAGCAAAAAGCATTAACTGTATTAATGTCTGTTCAAAATGAAATGTCTTTGCAGTTTAGCAATGCACTGTCTAGCTTCTGTTCACTTCTTTCATTGAAACACCAACCAACCCAACAAACCACTCACTCTTCATAGTTTGAGAGGCCCAAAGCTCCTTCGCAAAACAATTCTGTCATCACTTCTATATAGGGTTAGTTGATGTCTTCCCCCTCCTTTTTTTCAGGGAGCTAAATATAATAAATGACTTCAAAATGGAATTAGTTCAACAGCATTCAGCTGAAAGCATTTATTTATATGAATCCAGTTATAAACCATAACTCAAAGGCATGTTGTAAAGAAATTTACTTCACTGAAAATTTAAATAGCAGCCTTCTATATAAAAATGGTATTAAAGCTTACACATTAGTACAGTCAACATAAATTCTGATTTTAACAGGCTTGGATAAACATATAAATTTTGGCTCAGTGAGTCTGCTTCGGCTGTCAATACTCTGAAATAGATACAAGCTTTAACAAACCTTTAATTCAAAAGCCCATTACTGTACCAACTGAAATAGAAAGACTTGAGTATCAAAGAGGAATTCTTTCCCACTTTCATGGTATTACTTCTGTAAGACATCAATTGATCTACAGCCCCTGAAAGAAAACAACTCGCTTCCCTCTCCTGGATAAAAGTCAGTGCAGTTTTTTCATCCATCACAGTGTAACAGCATCAAAACACACCTTTTGCATCTGCTTAAAACAAGGAAAAAAACACCCAGCAAATCACAAAGCCATTCCGTGACATGTCAATTTACTTTTTCTGGCAGATTCTCTACAGGAAAAACAAAATGTTTTCATTGAAAAAACCTAAATGAAGATTTGTTTAAAGCAGCCAGTAGGAGAGAAATGAGGAAAAAGAGAAGGAAAAATTTATACACATTTACATATTGCTAATGTTACTTTGAGGTTCTCTTCCACTTCATAAAGAAAATATGGAGAGATTCCTGCATCCAATGTCCTGAGATTTAATAAATTGCCAGACTAACTGTTGCTTACTTAATGACTAATAACATCCACAACATTCAGCAGCATCTGATAAATTGTATAACCAACTTAATGTACCCTCTCTTGACACTAAAACCAGTTACTGTTAATAAATAATGTCTTAAAACATTTGGGTGGGATCTTTAATTCAAATGAACAATGTATTTGGAACTACAGCATTAATGGGCAGGTAAACACATACGTGCTTATTTTCATTCCCTCAGCACTGCTGACATGGTCTCCTTTAGAACACAGTCCTTTGGTTTCCTGTGTTCTGTCACTACACGCTCTTTTCCCTGAGAAAACACCATAATACTTAAACTCAGCTTCTTTTTTTGTATGGCAACATTTTTTATTCTTTCAGGCCATGCTAAATCCCCTTTGATTCGCTTGTTCAATTACCTTATCTCATAATGGAAATGGTGTGATTTTGAGTAGCAATAACAAGCACAGCTTCAGTGAGAGACCTCACGGCACTACTGGCCCAGCTGCAAGGAGGGAAGAGTTCTTCCCCAGGTATTGCACAGGGGCAGCTCAGCCTGAATTTGGTGCCAGGGACCAGCTGCACACAGGGAGCTCCACTGGGATGAAGAGAAATACAAACAGGACCTGCTACACCAACCTTGGGGCTGCTCGCTGTGAGTCCAGGCAAAGGACAACTTCCTCTAGACAGACTTTGGGACAACAAAACACTCTTGAGAAGAGTAAATGCCTAAAAGAGAGTAAGTTTGGAATAATTTCTCCCCTTCAACTAATGTGATTTATGAGTATTGGAAAACAGTATTATTTTCAAAAGGAAAAAATGAGTAGGTACTTAAAACTAAATGAATCTCAGGACTACTTTCTACTGACATCGCTTACAATGGGCTTAATTATTTATGGGAAGAAACCATCCCATTATATATCTGCTGGAATTTTTGAAAAACAAATAAAGGGAATAAAAATTAAAATCTTGTTTGCAAAGCACTGGATTAGTAGCAAGCAATCTGGGTTTTGTCTCCTCGGATAAATCTCCTAGATAGCTGGATCAAAGAAGTCCTTTGTGAAATAGACACTCTACTGAGATGTTTGGAGACTTGGAACATTTTCCAAAGTGATAACCATTTTGGTATCCAGCTTAAGACAACTTTGAAAGCATTTTCTGAAAACTGGAATTAATTATAATTAAATTAATTCTTCTCCCACATTATATTTAGTGATTATATTTGAAGTCTTGCTATGTAATTTCAATTATTAAGGTGCTTTTACACCAGAAGCAGATAAAAGTACTCAGAAACTCTAAAACTTCCACCAATGAGAAAATGCTTGGCTAACAAAAACTGACTAATTCAGAACTAATGCCTTTGCCAGCGCACAGCAGTGCTTTTCATGTGAGATACACAGCTTTATGCCAGCTTTGGACATGCTCCTAGAACTTTAACTTTAGGCTCCACAGAGACAAGTTGGACATCTGTGCATGTTGCTCATTCAGGATATTCATTCACACATAAAGAGATCCCACCCCCTGCTAATACAAAATTTGAACTTAGCATAGTTACCCAATCGTTAATGCTGTGGCAGCAGCCCAAGAAAAGAAGTTAAGCCACACAACCCCACATTATTTTTGCTGGCACCTCCCTAAGAAATTTTTCAGTTCAATTCAATGAGGGGAAAGAGAAAAGTATTGAAGGATTTCATTTTGGGATTTTGATTTTACGAGCTGCTAGCAACTGTCCCTGGGCAAGCTCATACACACGCTCTGTGACACGAACTCCTAACCTGATGCTCCAGGTATTCTGAAGGTGGGAAGGAGTCTCAAGAAGTTCATTGTTGGTGTTTTTTGTTGGATTTTTTTTTATTTTTATTTTAATAATTCAAAAGTGAATTTTCCTTCAATTTAGCACATAAATTTAATTAGTCTTTCTAAAATGTAATGCTCTTGTCTCATCCAAACACAGTCTGTGCCAGGCAGCAGGTCAGGACTTGACACACTTGAGTGAGGAAAGCTCCACCTTCTTTTAACAGCATGGTACAAACACGTCTGCAGTTCATTCCACAGAGCAAGGTACTTGCACAGCTACTGTATTTACTTGAGAACAGCGGTCACTATTTAAAACCAATTACTATCATTTCCTGAGAAAAGGCCTGACTTCAGCATGCTGAGCATCCTGAACTGTCCCCAGCACCCCATGTGCAGAATGAGCAGCCAGTGCTACCAGGATTCCAGCGTGGTGCAAGATCCAGGGAAGACACTTACTTGGTAAAGCTCTTCAAGCACAGCCCATTTCTCCCCATCAGCCACACAAAGGACACAGAACTGGACCTCATTAAAAACAGCTGCATGATACTTTTCTCTAAACAGAAAAACAGGAATTGATCATCCCCGTAATGTCTTCCTCCAATTCCCAAACATGTCCATTTGTAAAGGGCTGAAAGCTCGTGGCAATAGCTCCTTCCTCCTCCTCCTCCTCAGCCACAGGGCTTTGTCATGGTACATGTACTGTCCCAGAATAGAACTCCTTCTCCAGGTGACACTGTTGCAGTGGGATAAGGATTGGTTTTAAATGTATTTCTGGAAGAATAATTCATTCATGTTGTCATCACAGCCTCCCTGATCTCTATATACACCTCTTTATGGTAACGTTACCCAAGATCCTGACTTTTTTCCAAAGAGATAATTACAGACTGCTTGATGACAATTATTTCCAGTCTCAAAGCAAACAAGACAAACAATGGCACAAATCAGTGATCCATGTCGTATCTTAGACAACAACTTAATTATCAGAATGAAAGTATTTAAAGCACAGCATTAACAAAAGGAACATTCTGACAACCCTTTACCTGACACTGTTTCACAAATATAAGAATATAGTCTAGGGAACTATCAGAACATCAGCTTGAAGGTAGTGTAAAACACTGTGACTGGTAGCAGCAGAGGTATTTTATTGCAAAGGAAGTGCTAAGCACAAGCCAGAGCCTTCCTTCACAGATGCCCATGCCCTGGCCTTCTGGAGAGTTTTCTGTCCTTCCACCAAATGCAAATGCTTGTCTCTCCTGAGGTGCTCAAATTGTTATTTTCAAGCCTTGATGTCTTAACACAATTCCCAGCAGTTCTTCTTAGCCCTTTACATCCTGACTTCTGTTTACTGATGCACCACTTCTCCAAGTGTAGTAGCACATCAATTAATTATACAGCAGTCTGCCTAATCAGGTTTCCCCAGGGTTTTCAACAGAAACCCTTTGTATTTCTTAATGATTCCACGAGATTGTAACTATTTTTAGTTCTGCAGTAAAAGAAATTAGTCTGCTGACAATACTATCTCCTAAAAAGGTGGAACTGCTATTAAAACCGTTGATCCAAGCACACTTGAACTTTGGAGAATTCAGATTTAGTCTGGATCTTATGATTAACATTTCTGTGTATCACATATGCAGTCACCACTTACAGAGATAAATTAAGTAGAAAGCCTAGAAATGAAGAATAGATGTGACCTACTTAACATTTTAATATTAAAAGAGATAGATTCAAGTCAACGACGAAGTCTCCACTGCCTTCAGTACAATTCACTAATTGGTCAATGACACTCCGACAATATCCTTGACCAACTTCTCACAACCTGTGTTCTGCTGAAAGAGGACATGCTCTACATACCCAAGATCACTTTTCTTTAGTTGTAAAGCAGACATGCACAAACTTCCTCTCTAATTTAAGGAGCAATTCAGTATTAATAAGAAAAAACAACAAAACCCCACCAAACAACAGAACCACTACAAACTACTAAAAGCACAAATCAGCAGAAATACATCAAGCTTTCACATTACAAAAGCTCAGAAAAACAGTAAAAAACAGGTGGAGAATTTTTCCTGTACCAGAGATGGTCACATATTTGCTGAATTGTGTATTTGACTAATATAGGCCATAATTAAAAATATTAAGTAGACAGCTGCCTTACTACAAAAGTTTTTCTCATGGATCAGAGAACAGTTGATGTTGGAGGCACCTCTGGAGATTGCTTCATGCAACCCCCACTCAAAGCAGGGTCAAACAAGGCTCAGTTGAGGTTTGAGTACCTCCAAGAATGGAGACTCCACAATCTCTTTGGGTAACACGATACAGCACCTGACCACTGGCACAACAAATAAATCACAAAGTAGACCTTTCCTTTCATTAGAGCATCTGAGACCCCCTTTGCCCCTCCTCTCCCCAGTGAAATGGCACTGCTGCAGACATAGCTCCCATCTGTCACCCAGGCTGACACACCTGAGTCAGAGAGACCCAAACTGCAGCGCTGACATCACCTAAGCTCCGACACTCCTACTGAGAGCATCGGCACGACCGGATTATGAGACACTGCTTCTAACTCTTAGTCTTACCTCTTCCCCAAATCAGAAATGAAGATGTGCCAGAGATCATTTCCACATTATGAAAGCAGCTCTTTATAGCATTCCATGGGGACCTGTCTGCAAGGATGAACTGTATCTCTATGCAGTTCCTTTTGTCCTGTATTTGTTCTTTGATGTACAAATACGCCACAGACTAAGCGGTGATCTCTTTGATGTTGAACTTTTATACTTTATTGCAACTAGCATACTTACAAGAGGAGCTGCCAGTCATTTTCCCTTCTAAACATTCAAATTTCATGAGGCATTTGCTTTGTGAGTCAGATTTCTTAGTAACTTGTTTTCAGAACTTCCACAAGAACTGTGCTACTCTTCTGGACTGATAACTTGATTAAAAATCAAGACCTGATCAGGTTTTTCAGGTATTACAAATTAATACAAGTATTGGCTAATATATCTGAGTATATTTAACATAAAGTATAATTATGTAGTCAAGTATGTATTTCCTCACTCTCTTTTAGGTAATTCTGGATGGTGCCTGGAATCCAGCAGTGACCAGGAGTAGCTGCACTGGGAACAGCACAAACCAAGGCATACAGCAGTGGACCTTTCTGGCTGCTCTACCAGCCTTCAACACTTTACAGTTCAGGGACTTCCAGAGCCCGAGGCAGCCTCTGCAGTACAGTTTTTCATAAAGCAGTATGTACACATCAAATTTTAGGCTGACAACACCATGGCAGACTAAATTACAAAGTTAGTTACTTCTGCAGCAAAACAGTAATCAACACTGGCAGAAATAACGTGTTAGGAAGTGCAAAGTTACCACCACTAAATGCTACAGCTTTCAGTGTGACATAAAAAAAGCATTTCTATTCTGAAGCACTTCTGTGAGAGTTTTAAATCAATCCTATGAGCTGAAGTTCCTTGGAGTGAGATTTTGGTATTCACAAGGTCTCTTCTTTAGAGTGACCTTTATGTTTGGCTATTTTTCCCTTCTGTAAATATAAACACTGTAGTTGAGAGGGAAAACATCAGAAGAAAATTAGAATATTTTGGAACAGTGACAGCAAGGAGGGAGCATTTCCCCATACTGAACTCCAGGTTTCCACAACAAAAATCAGTGCTGTACTGATGCTCCTCCCCAAGCCAAGTAGTTTAAAGGTGCATTGTCAGAGAAATGCACCATGCTGGACATTTTAATCTCAAGTTATTATTTTAAAGTGAATAAACTATACAATAATTTTAGATGCCATTACTGAGAAAAAAATATTTAAAATTAAACAAATCTGCAAAAATACTGATTCCTCTTGTTCCAAAACATTTTGCAGCTCAGAAAGGAGAAGTGTTGTTAAGAGCTAGTGAGGTGTATGCAAAGGAAGGAGCACACCAGCACCTGCCATGCCAGGCAGCCAAGGTGCTGCACTCCACCCTTCTGGCTGAGAAATGCAAAATTAATCCCAGAAATACCAGCAGATTTTTAAGAAATCTGGACAGAGCTAGCCATAGCAATACTGGAACCACCACATTTTCAGGGCTTTTTTCAGGTTCAGGCAGAAGTCAGTTCTCAGGGCTCACCCAGATTCTATCATGTGCAATAGAACAACCCACCAAGAAAAACACCAGGGTGAAAAATCACTCGTGTTGCCGAGAGGCTTCATACATGGTGTCCACAGAAACATCGCATGTGGGAGGTGGGAGAGAGAATTTTGATCCTCCTTGAAGAGAACAATAGGGAAATCAATTTCTTAATTTAGTTCCCTGAGCTGGCCCTAGTCCAGCCCCCGAGGCCCCAGTGGCAGCCCTGGGCCAGCGCCGTGCCACGGGCGCTGCCAGCGTGGCTGCTCCCCGGCTATCACCGCCGAGCATCTGCAGGCAGCAATGCCCGGGGCCTCTTTGCCTCTGCCATTTAGAAGGCGCCTATGTATATGAGGTTTCTCAAACGAAACAGCTCTGGCTCTTTAATTAACCTGTCTTACTTTTTTATTATCTGTTGATATAAGAATCTGTGCAGCAGTTACAAACATCTTTATGTACTCATATTTTAAGCAAATAGGTCTTTTAATTCAATAAGACACCCACGGTACAAGGAAAACTCTCCCCAAAATTTAACACAATGCATATCTGTCAATCGAACAAGTGTGGGGCGTGTCCCTTTGACAGAAAACAACGCTGAGCTCAGCTCCTCCAGACCATCACAAGTAATCCGCCCCTCTCCACACGGCAGAGGGTGCCCCTGCAGCAATAGTGGCAAACACACCTCCCCAGCCCTGGAGAGCTCCAGCCCGACATCCAAAACCAGTACTGGACAGTTTTCGCCCCCATTTATGTGCTCCAAACCTGGTGACATAAGGTCCATCATATGACCAATTCTACAGGACTCTAAAAGAAGGTAGTCCAGGAAGAAGAAAAAGCAGGGCTGCTCTAAAACAAGGGTTTTCTGCACAAGACAGGTTAATTAATTCCCAAACTTGAGCAAGAAATAACTACAAATTCACTAGAAAATGTGTGTTTTCTCACAATAGCTACACTCTTGACAAATCAAACACAGCCAAAGATGGGCTAATTAATTTAGCCAAATGGGAAAATGCACCCATTATGAGAAGTATTTTACAGTTGTTATGGGAAGAGAGCAGCTACTGCTGCTCCTGTCATGTAGTACAGCAGTTTATATTGTTCAAATTTTCGCCAGAACTAAGGTATGCAAATATCTACACACAAAAAGGAAACTCCAAATGTTCTGATGATCAGATCAGGGATCATTTTTTGCTGGCTTTCACCTCTCTAGAGGTGCTCCAGGCAAAGAGCTCCTGGGGCTTACAGTGAATTTAGCCTTCTTTTGGGGTGAGAAGAAGATAAATGACCCTTTGAATCATGTCCCATTAGGCACAGGGCCAAGCAGAGGAGGCTGGACAAGAGAGCACTCCTTTCCTCAGACCTAGGAGTGAGGTAAACATCAGCTTATGAAAGTTTTAGGCAGACTTAACCCATGGCACAGTATCATCTCCTAAGACCCCTGGCAGTATCACAAGAGGTGTGAATGAAGTGCCTCATGAAATGGGAACTTGATTTCTAATTGGATCATGTCAATTGTACATGTCATTAAACAGCAAATGATACTCAGATGAAGGCAGAAAACTGCTGAGCCAATCAAATACACGAGATCTCAGTAGCTGCAAGAGCTGGAAGCAGAAGCCGTTGCCATAATGCACCGCTCCCCATTTCATGCTGTTAACAGAATTACATCAAGAACAGCGAAGACTTCAGGAGTTCTAGAACACCCAAGAGTACACTGCAGAAGACAGCATGTGCAAGTGGTGACAGGACCTTTTCTCTTTTTCGGTTGAGAGTGCAGAAAGTATTCTGCACATACCAGGTGTGAGCAGAGGCGGCAGGAGATCCAAGCACACAGCTCTGGACAGGGTGCCCGCAGTGCCTCTGACCAGCACTGCTGAGAGCTGGTGAAAAGCAAGGCTGGCATGCAGGAACACAATCCCTGCTTCTCTGTGAACCAGGCAAAACTCCAGCTTGTGGTCCCTTCAGTTTGAAGGGACACTCTGGAAAACCCTTTGTCACAGTGTATCTGTCTATGTAAAGATTTAATATCACTTCTCCACCCCTTTGTTTGAGAATGATCAACTTCTTCTAAAGTACTTAAAGAGGCATGCAGTTTGTTTTGTGAAGCACTTTGTCCCAGGATTCAGTGGCAAGAAACAGCACAGTATTTCAAACAACACAAACAGTACACAATAATTACATGGCTGATACCCTGTAAGTATACTGACTATTCTATTTGCATTGTTCAGAAGTGAAGAGGTTAGACTTATTTACATCCAAGCAGCTTTAATTAAGCTTTGAGATAAATGCTCTTTTCATTTCTTAAAATGAAAGCCAGGATGATTATACCTCTCTCCACATCGATTTTAGCCTAGATGGCTATGTATGCAGCATGCCAAAAGGCCCAAAGGCTGGAACCACACAAACAGGAGAGCCACGAGCGATGGGTCCTGCACCACTGACCATCACATGGGAAAGAAAACAAAAAACGCAGCGAAATCTGAAGTTGACTGCTTAGGTGTGGTGGAGCCGGGCCACAGGTGCAAGGGCAGCTGCTGACCCCTTCCAGTCCCCGCTGAGATGAAGCACTCCAGCCACACTCACTGACAGCAGCGAGAGCACAGGTTACACCTGACCCCAACAGTGCTGGGCGACTGCCACACTTCTCTGGGGGGAACCGTGCACTTGTGAGAGCTTTAGGTGTCAGAGGATCCCATTAAACTGCAGCCAGAGAGCGTGAGGAGCATTACCCACGGCAGACACTCAAACAGCACGGGCACACCAGCTCTGTGCTCCTGAGTGACAGCACACAGGCACCAAGTGAGTGGTGGGAGAACCTGAGAGAGATGTCCCAGCTGGCATGGCACCGGACTCACATTTCCCTGCATATCCACTTGCTCCTGTCAACATGCCCGCTTCACCTTCCCCTGGCATGGAAAAGGGAAGCAAACGCTAATTTAATTACATTTTTTTGGAAAGTGGGAATCGGTGGTAACCTGTGCAGGCAGACAAGCTCAGAGCAGAGTGCTGGTACCTCAGGGGGCTTTCTCCAGTGCACAGAGCTCTCCGAGGCTGCCAGCGAGCTCCCTGCTGCAGCTAACCCTCAGTGGGGAGAGCGGAACAGCACGACACCCCGTGAGTCACTGCCACCCTGAATCACTCCCTCGTGTTCTCAACAGAAGGTGCAGGCAACTGGGAAACAGCCCGAAACTGCACCGAGCTTGCCAATCTGTACTTTGCAGAACTTCTCAGCCTAAATGCCTCTAGCAAGCAAAGTGAAGAAAAAAAACCAAACAAAACAAAGCACCAAAAAAACCAAGCTAAAGACTTTGTTCAGCACAGGCAGGTTACAGGACGAAGCACAAGGAGAAAGTCCATTTCTCAGACCCCCTAAAAAGACTTGCTGCTTCAACTTTACAGTCAGTGCCTTTTTTTTAATCCAACAAGCAGAGGTCTGCATTGTACAGTCACCTTTTCTCGGATAACTTAATTATTCTTGGAGGACAGAATGCTCCCCTCCCCTGCTAATGTTTATTGCAAAAAAGAGAAAAAGCCCTGATCTTCAAAAACGAAGAAGACAGTTTCTGTACTATTAGTTATGTGCATATCCCTTAGATATCAGTCCTCAAGGAAAAGACAAACCACAAAAGGAGAGAACTACTGCTTGCTTGATCTCAGGAGTTATCAGCTGTAATTGCAAATTACAGCTCACAGATAAATACAAGAAAGGTGAATACTTTTTCCTTTCACTGTGAATTAAAAAAAAATAATCCAGAAAAACATTCTAAAATGTATCAAGTCTGACTGTAATAACATTCTTGTCATATGCAGTTATTTTGCACACTACAAAAACTTATCTCCTGGGAATGAAAAGCAAAAAAAAAAGAACACGCTGCATCTCAACTTCCTCCAATACCAGATAGAGAATTTCAATGTATCTACTCAGGACAGACACAAAGATTGACCAATTTTGATTTAGTACATACAGTTTAGAATAAAATATATCAATTTAGAACTCCGTTGTGTGGTCAAGATGAAATACTAACAACCCTGATAGTAATTTCTACACGATAGTGATCATTTTTACACCGTACTGTAGGCAAGAGAAGCAAGAAAAAATATTTTAAACCCCTTAAGGTTAAAATTGAGTGCTACATCATCCTAGAAAAAACCCACCAAACATGCTAGGTTCTCTATAATGGGCAGTGAGTAAAGAAATCAGTCTTTTTCACACACAGTCAGAAAGTACTTGATATAAAGAGGACTCAGTTCTTCACTAAAGTCTCTAGACACTATTCCCCAAACTAAAAAATGCCAATACAAACATTCAGCTCCCCACTGCAGAGGCAGGCTGCAGAGCTGCGGGCCCTTTCTCTGCAGCAGATGAAGCAGCTGCCATCTCCCCCTGACACCCCACATCAGCTCACTGAATAAAGCATGAGGACACTTCATATCTGTGCAGAGCCCACACCCCGAACACCAGCCTCCTCTATACCCTCTCCTCTACAGCCTCATCCCCTCAGGGATTCATTTTGTTTCATAGAAAAAGGGTACACAAGTCCTTGAGTTGTGTACGTATCTGCTTGAGTTTTGCCCCAGTTATTCAGAATTATCCTGGAAGAATTATTTTTAAGACTGCATTACAAGCTGCTGGGAACAGGCTCACTGTTTTAGCTAGGCAAGAGCTGTACGTAAGTTTAAAGAGTCTGATCTAGTGAGATGTTCAGCACCCACAGTTTCTGCTGACTTAAACAGGACAGAATCTCCTTACTTAAAAGGAGTGTCCCCAACTGAGACTTGTACAGAGCATGCAACTGCCTTTGATTTTCACAGAGCGAGACAAAGACAGATTTCCTCTTTTACTTTTAAATCTCAAGAGTCTTTCAAAGAGCTTGAAAAGTACATTTCAGCAATAAACCTCAAACCAATCTTATCCTGTGAATGTAATGCAACAAATGTCTTAGGTACAAGCAAGTCATTCAGATCAGTCATAGGAAATTAAAGCTGCAAGAAAACAGCCTGTCAGCTAGCAATTCCAAAGGCCAGATTCTGTTAATATTTAGTCAACAGTAGTTCTGTACTGGAGTATTTGCTAAATTGGATTTAACTTTCAATAGCGCCACAGTGAAATTTAAATTTAAACACACCTCAATTTGCAACGCTACCTTTTTTTTTTTTAAACCTATGGCATGATATTTTTCCGTATTTTTTTGTTTACTGGTAAAAAATACTGAGTAATTACCAACGTGCTGGAAGGCTGGTGCCAGGATACATGACAAAAAGCACGTCAAAAGGTCAGGCTTGAGAGACTGGGAAAAGCTGAGCCGCATGAAGCAGCAGTGCGTGAATCCCTGTCTGGCCCCGGAGCAGCCCGGCTCTGCCGGCTCCGCAGCGCTCGCTGCAAGGAAAGCACCCGGGGCAGTGGGACAGCGCCAGCAAGGGAAATGCTGCTTTCTGCCCAGCTGCAGCCCGGCTTCTCCGGAAAAATGCAGCAGATTCCAAAAATCCTGTGTGCTAATAAGGAAACCAGTGGAGTCTTTTTCCTTAAACAAGTGTTTCTAATGATTGAACTTTTATTTGGAGACACTGCTAGTAGAGAAGCTAGTTACAGTTCCAATGATCTGAGCACAGACCCCCAAAGCAAAGATTTTCCCTTACAGCCTAGGAGCAACAGATTGTACTCATCTGGTCCATCTTCCACAAAACAGCAACACACTGAACTTTATGTTCACACAGCAGTCGCCAGGATTAGTACTTCAAATGCCACCTTAAAGTAAATACACCTGGGTTGAAATAGCTTAGAAAATTTACATCAGCCTTCCCACCAATCTCTATTTAGGAATGTCCATAAGAAAGATAATGCAACTATTGCCAGGTTCCTGTCCCTACTTTATAACTCATCAGCAGCCTGAAACCTTGTGTCCAGGCCTGGTGATAGTACAAGACAAATACCTGAGCCCTCAGTGGCTCTGGCCTGACTGATATCTCTGTACAAAGCAGGTACCAGAACACGGCACAATCCCACACCAAGGAAACCATCTCCCTTGGTCTTGGGCTCACCTCTGGCTCCTTACTGGCCTGACAAAGGAATTCCTGTTTCTACTCCAGCACAGTGTATTTGCTCATCAATTCAACACTTATCACTATTCTCCTTGAAGTCACCCCTGATCCTCCTGCTAGGGGAGACTCTCTCTGGAATAAGATCCGTACCAGTGACTACGCCGGCAGAATGATCGGATTTCTTTGCAAACCTCACCGGTGAGAACATAAAGTTGCTGTCTCCCTTGAAAGTGTCAGCTGGCTAGCTGACTTACCTGTGTTACAAACTAAAAATGCAAGGCTTCCTGGATACTCTACAGACTCACAGCAGTTGATAAATAATTTCTAGTTTCTAATCAACCTAGAAAATACTTATTCAGTCATTAAGAACTTTGAAGCTTCATCTCTGCCCGTTTTCTTAGAAATCAGTAGGGGAAAAAAATCCTCTTTCCGCTCTGCCTGAAATGAGAAAGTTTCATTTCCTAACATGCAGCTTGTCTCAAAGACATGTCCAGGCTCTCCCCTGGACTGCTCTGCTCCCAGCATTTTAAGTGTATGAGGGCAGCTCTCGATGTGTGACAGCCAGCCAGTCTTTCCCACCCAAACCTGGATGCAGGCTCAGGACTTTTCAGAATTAAAGAGAACATGTTTGCCAGAACATTGTGTCGCAAGAAAAATAAAACAACAACTCACAAATTAACTTCACTTCGAATCAGTTTGGGCTATCTAAACAGCAATAGGAAAGGCATTAATACTCACCCTTTTCACCTAAGAAAGAAAATTAAACCCAGTATGAAAATCCCGTATTCTTTTGAAGACCATAATTTTTTACACTTTAATGTCAGAACTGTAAAAGATTAGAAGATGCCACCACAGAATAAAGAACAAACAAGATACTCAATTCACCTACAGATTTTGTTTTTTCCCCTTGTACTTTCGAGCTTAAACAAACTGCATTCCCTATTCTATTGGTCTACTTCTCTCAAATCATAATGTTGGCCTGTGGATCTATTATTTCATAGCAGTCAGAGGCCCTTTTAAGACAAATGGCAACACATTTCCTTCAGCTGAACCCTGTCCAGCAAATTAGAGAAAGGATAAGAAACCAAGTTTTTCAATGCACTATAAAACTAAATATAATGAAACATGAATTAAATGGACTACAGAAGTAGTCTGTAAGACGTACAAGGACCTAAGCATTTCCACAATAAAGCCACTAGGAATTACACTTTAAAATCCAAAAGCTGTGAAGCTGTGCTCTGCCAAGATTTTACATCAGTGTGGAAACTGGTTTAAATGAAACTCCCAAGAGAATAAAAAATACATTTCAAAGTTGAATTGCTGTAAACCATCTGCCTGCTCTTTTACGACACACCTTAAATCTCTGTCCAGAAGCATACAAAATAATCACACCCTTCAATTTTTTTGTTTGTGTACTTTCCTCTCTTTATAAAAAAGTTTGTTTATTTAATTTCATGGTTCTAACAGGCTTATAAGGGATACGCTGAAAAACTGTTATCAGAATATGTAGAATTCTAAAGGACTGCTAAAATAGCCATGTAGTTTGCACTTAAAAAAATGCACTTCCTTTTGTTACAGATGCAAGTATTTGAATCAACCCAATTACTTTTTCTTGCCAAATACATTCAGCATAGCTAATGATTAATGAATATAGTGCTTTTCTTTTTATTCACATAGGCTTCTCTCCAAGAAGAAAAGGAAGCCGAGTAATTGAAAATTATCATTCTTAAACACTATGCTGCTACTGGTGTGCCTTATCTAGTGCCTTGCAAAGTGGAAAAAAAAGGAAACAGTCTCTACCTGAAGCAAGATCCAGTATTCTTTTTCCAGGTAATTACATTTTTAAAAGAGAAATTTTGCCTAAAATTCATTTTAAACAGCACACATTTAGTATTCTTGTGGGGCCATTAAATTCGAATGCCAACAATTAGAGGCTTTAGATTACCGTGAAAGAATATTGCTCGTAAGTAAGATGGTTATTTGATTTAGATTTCTTTTTTCTATATTAAAAAAAAAAAGCCCCAAACCTATGACTTTAAAAATACCGCAATGCAAAGCTCTACTGTGAACCTAATTTTATTAGGAAACAGGGCAGACTACAAACGTACCTCTAAACTTTTGGTATCTCATCAAAAACTTCGTTTGACTGTCCTCAGTCTGCCACTGCCCCTCATTAAGGACTCGAATCCGTAAGAAGAGAAAACTCCAGGTTTAGAAAAAATAAATCACTAAGTAGCTGGTCTTTCCTTTTATTCCAAAGCCTTTGAAAGACAAGCAGCTGTCTGAAGACGGCATTTTAGCCTCATCAGCTACCCATAGGATGCTGCACGTCCTTTCCTCTTTGCTAGAGTCAGATTTTACAGAATGCCTTTTCTTCGCGGGTTTGTAGAAAGCCCAGGAACATCTCGTCTCCGCTCTGAGCGACTCCAGCCCGCGACACCGCAGCCTGTGCCTGCCCAGCGCCGCGCTGGCGCATCGCCTCTCCCTCTCTAACTTGCAGGCGCCGCCGTGAAGCGCAGCGGCTCCGCGGCGCTGCCGCCGGCACCGAGCCGGGGCTGAGCCGCGCGTCCCCCCGAGCGCTCCCG
>NC_031779.1:4183941-4397919 GCF_001522545.3 Parus major | reverse complement strand
GCGGCGGTGGCAGCACGAGCGCTCCCGCAGTGCCCCGGAGCAGCTCCCGACCCCCGGGTCCTGGCCCTCAGCTCGTGTGCGGCTTTGTTCCCCCACAACCTCCCGGAGTGCTGTTTTAAGTAAAAAACAACCGTATTGCCGCTGCATCTGCACCTAATATTCTTTGACTTGATCAAGCAGAACAGCATTTACATTTTAAATCTGTCTGGTGATGGGTTCATGCTTTCTTAGGATTTACTTGGAACGTCTGAAGCTTGATACCACTGCCGGAGTTTTCATCTATTCTATAGTATCAGATGTCACTGTACTGTCAGTCTGTGAGATGAAGTTTTGCATTCATGGATATACACACATCCACACTACAGGAGGGATAGCGCATGACTGAACACACATAGAGACACAAAAATAATCCAACCTATTAAAAACCCTCACACTTAGCTGAAAATTGCATTAACAAAACCAGTATTTTTTCCAATTCCTGTCTTAGCCACTGGAATAATCTGTCAAGACATATAAAACCACGCCAAAAAAGTCGATGCATTACAAGCTGTTTAAGAGTGGACAGAATATGCCATTTAATCTAACTGAACCACAAGTATAAGTAATGAAAATAAGGGAAAATAGTTTCAAACAGAAGCCGGGGGAGCCATCTTAATATTTGAAACAAAACCCTATATTTAGAAAGCTTTTATGCAGTGAGGACACTGAAACAATCTACTAATAAATGGCCCTTAGTGGCTAATTCTTACCTATTTCTTTAATGAGTTCTTAATACAGTATGATATTATTTAAATGTGATTTAAATGTGATTTGAGCCAATCAGTCTAGTCATTCAAGCCCCATTAAAGCAAAACACTGTTTTAAATTTTCCTTATTTAAAAAAAAAAAATAAAACATTAAAAATTCCTAGAGCTAATCTGTTGCAGTAGTGTAAATTTAGCAGATAACTTTGTCATAAAATTTTTCATCTGTATTTGCTATCCTTACATTAAGCCATTCCTACCAATAGCACATATAGCGAGATACTGCTCAGAAAATTTACAGTGGCAGGCCTGGTCCCAGATGGGTTTGTGTTCATGGAGTTTTATCTGCAGCATGAGCTGTAAAGTTGCAATGTGCTGGACAGAAACCTTACAGGGCATTCTGGACTGAATCAAATCCCGCTCATAATGGTGCTCAGAGCTTTTCAAAGCCTGGAAGATGCTGCTTTTACACATGGGCCAACTGTGGAATTTAGATTAGCCTAGAAGGCTTGAAGAATGCTAAAGAGAAAAGAATGACTTAATGTATTGTAATGTGGAGTTAGATCTTTGTAAACATTTTACTCTGACACAGCAAGTAATGTCAGATTGATGGCCTGAAAAATGTCACAGTCCATTAGCACTAGTTGTCTTGTCAGACATTTAACCTTAAGGTACACAGCATTACATTATTACTGATCTGGATTTGTTTCCAGTCCAGCTGAAATGCAACTGGTAATCTGGAATGACATCTGATGTGCTAAACGGATCTAGTAATAAGCAGATGACACAGATTTGCATTCTTACAAATACCTTACAAAGGCTGCTTCATAAAATTATAGAAGATTTGTCATCAGACATTTTAAGTGAGAAGAGCATACCTAAAATAGTTTATTATTTGTTATCAATATCCCATCTAAAGCCATCTGCTGACTTTTGAATATGTAAACACATCCATTCGCACTTGGGCTTTCTGTATCAGATTGACCTCATTACGAAAACTCCATCCAAAATCCATTTCCTTCCCCATTTACCGAACTACTGCAATAGTGAAAGTCTCACTGGAGTTCAGACACTGCAGCAGTGACAACACAATGTGCCAGTCAAATAATACTGAGCTGAGTATTACAGTACACTTGACAGGCAATTGCTCTCACTGTTTGTACAGCAGGGTTTCATTTGACTGATAGGAATGCTTCCCAGTTTCCAGAAGCTTGTCATCTATCCTGCTTCTTCCTTAAGCTTTTGATAGATACCCAAGAAACACCACAAGACTGCAAACTCCTCACAGGAGTGAGAAACTACACCTCAGGGTACACTGAATTCTTGCCTTGATTTCTGCCTTCATAGACCTCCTGAAGATGTCAAATGTATTTATTAATGGTTCAGACTGAGCAGTGACCCACAAACAGACCCTGACCACAGCACGTGCTCATCCTTTGAGCAGCTACAGCACAGCCTAAGCACACCCAAACATCCAGGAGCTACAAACGTTCCATTGCTGCTTTAGGGATGGGAACAGACTGGGGAACCTTACCAAGCATTGCTCTGTGTTGTACTGATAGAAAAGGTGTTCAGCTTGTCAGCCTAACCACAAGTCTGTGCAACAATCTAAGGGAAACAACTGTTTCCAGAAATGTTTTCAACCCTGCTGCAAAACAGAGAAGTGTTAAATTGCTACCAGAGAAAGGGGAAACACCTAGGATAGCTATTAGCACTGGTAATGCAAGAGACACTATTAATTGAGTATTCTAAGCACAGGACAGAAAACACCGAGAAGCTCTCCTCCTCCACCTCTTTTTAAACCTACTGAGCAAAGTAATAAATTCAACTTCCAAGATGAATCAACAACTACTCCTAACTATTTGCTCAAGGACATCCCCAAACAGAAGGAGTTTAAATGCAACTAATTAAATGAAGATGTTTATGTTGTTCTGACTTGAAATGTGAGTGGGGAGCATTTCTGCAGACTGTTGGTCATGTTTTGCATTCTTGCCTAAGCAAAGCTGCATGGTTAGGCTTAATTTAGGAATAATTTTGAGACCTCCTTATCACTAAAATTTAAGATTTGAATAATAAATATGGGGCATAACCACCACTCTTCTTCCCTACCTAGCATTGAGGAAAAAAGCATTCTTTAAAAAAGAAAACGTGTCATGTAATCACCCCCTGTCTGAAGGAGGTTCAGCCACATAGATGAAGCTGTCAAACCACTCTGAGGTACAGCATTCACCCACTGCTCTGTCACTGCTGCAAACACAACTGCATGCAAACCTCTTGCAGGGCAGGGGCTGCATGCTGCATTCTCCCACAGAGATGAAAACCTACTTACTGGGAAGGAAATACGATATAAGAACACTTCAATAAATCATCCAGAGCCTCCACATTTTTTTAGCTTTAGCAAAGACAACTTCACTTTTTAAAAAATGACCTAGGGCTAGTTTCACATATATGTTTTCACTTAAAAAATGGGCTTAGACTGGCAGTATAAATCCACATAATCATGCATATTTTTAATTGCTTTTCTGAAGTCTTCATAGGCTTGCAATGATATAAGTTCTTTAAAATGTTTAGGAAATCTTACATTGATTCAAATAGGCAGCAGTTTAGAAATGCTCAAGTACTTTTAAATACTTTTCATATAGAAAATGTTGAAAATTTCTTTTCAACGTTTAAAGAGCTCCTCTGAGGGGCTGAACTCTGTGCAGAGATGGTGACAACAGCAGCTGGTAAATGGGAAGAAGCAGGTGATACTGAAAGCAAAGCCTTTCTCCAATTGCAACCCAATCACATGTCCCATCAGGCGAAGCATTCAGCTCCCAGCTCATACTAGTGTTGCAGGTCTAGATGTGACCAGAGTTTAAAACATACAACAAATTCCAAGCATTAGGACACTTTGGTTTTGCCCTTTTGGCTTCTTACTCAACAACAGCCATATGTGAAACCATGCAGGTGCAGCTATCACAACATCCTTGTTTACCAAATACACCCAAAACCAAGTGCAGGGAAACTGCAGCTCTAAATAATCTTTAAAAACATAATTCACAGTTCTGTCCACCCTGTTGGCAATCAATTTTTAAGTGGTTTCCAAGTGATACATGTGACACCCCCAAAAAGAAAATGATTGCTCCTGAACACATATCCCCCTCTAGATTTAGTGGTATTTTAGTCTTCATTTATTTCTAGCCCTCCAAGTAGCACACTGTTGAAGATGAATGTAACTGAGGTTGTCCTCATTAAGTTGCCTCTTTTCATCTATTTAAAACTGCGACTATGCTGACCCTGCAATCATTTCATTTTGCTTCAGACAAAATCCCTGCCTCAGTTCCTGCTGAGGAGGTGTGCTTTTGTGCCGCGTGGGCCTACAGCTATACGTCTTAATCAAGCCATTTTAGAGACTACTTCACAACTCCCAATTAAGTCCATTGCTATCCCCAACTGTTGAACTGCTTGCTGTGCTCTGCCAAACAGCTGCTGCAGCTCTGCACCTGGTGAAATGAAGTATGAGTTGACAAAATATTTTGGGGTTCATCTGGATGAAAGGTAAGTCCAAAGTCATTATTATCAGCTAGGCATGCTGTTAGTAGCAAAAGATTTTAAAGATCTAGTCAACTGAATTTTCATCCGGTTTCCTCTCACCTTGAAATCCCTTGAAAGGCCATCATATTTGCTGCTTTTCAGAATTTAAGGTAACAGCAGTACACTTTGGAAAGAAAGTGATTAGAAGGATGAGATTATCACAAATCCATCATATCAAACCAGACCTGGTAGCCTCCCCTTTTTGTCTACACCTAAAAGGGCATTATGAAATGATTGGTATTGGATTACTGATCACACAGCCACTGTAGAGACCCTGTTTGATCTTGGGCAGATTCTCATTTATACAGTTTTGAAGGATCAAATCTTCCTACAACACCCTGACATTAATGTTGCCAAAAAGAAGGAATTGTTTGAAAGCTGTTAGAGCTCTCTCTTTCATTCATAATCTTACCAGGTTATTTGGCCAGTGTTGCTTGCCAGAAACTACAGCTATGTATTGTTCTGTATATCCCTTTAGGTGGGGAGAAGTCAACAGACAGTGTATAAACCAACTGCTGATTGGCAGCAGTGCAAAGAACAGCAAGATACTAATTATCCTCAAAGAAGTCATTATTAGACCCCTGTTTAAGAATCCTTGCAATATAATAATTTTTCAGAATAAACAGGCTCTCCAAAGAATCACCTTTTCCTGCAAATCAACCGAGACAGAATCGTGCTGGTTATAGTAGAACATCTTCAGTGTATTTTAGAATCTTTGGAAGTCCTTTTGTTCCTTATCACCTTAGTGTAGGCTTCTGTAGCACAGAGAGGGAGTGGGCAAAGCTGCTCAGTTAGCAGCTGAGCATCCTGCTGCTGACAGATGAGAGCAGCTGCCTGGAAGCAGAGATCCTGTCAGCTGGACAGGTGCTGTGGCCTTCCAGAGGCCTGCTGAGAGTAGACAGAACCCTCTAAGTGCTTTAGTCCCTTTCTGAAAAATACTTTAGCAGTATTAGAAAAGTTCTCACTTTCTTAAAAAGCCTTTGGTCTCTAGCATTTTTAGGGTAATAACTGGGTTTCACAAAGTGTTAGGTCCATTTCCCAAACTTTTGTGCATACAGCCATTCACAGAAGAACTGCAATGCTCACAGGGATGCCCAAGACCAGCCTGGAGCATTTGCTACCCCCAGCAGATTTATGACTGACCTGACTACTGACTTTAGATCATTAGCCAGTTATATACCAGGGATCAGTAACAGGTTTTTTTCCCATTCTTTTAATCCCTGGGCTTCCACTTCTGTCCTCTTTTGCATCTTCAGGGATAGCCAAGGAAGGAGAAATGGTAGTAGTGAGCAGAGCATGAGATGAAGTGGGACAGGTTTCCTGCTCAGAATCTTCCTCATTAATGTGTCTGGCCAGATGCAGCAGCAAGAAGGAACCCTCAAGTTTTCTGACCTTTTTCTGATGAATGGTTCAACAATCAAGATGATATGTGCATATCCCAGTGGATCCTCTGCCACTCCACATACCATGGATATTCACAGCACTTCAGCCTCTTTATTTCCTTCCTGCTAATGGCAATGCTCTCTCATCTGTTGAACAAACTGAATGCTTCAGCTATTCTTAAGAATAACCAGAGAAATATAAGTCTACAGCCAGCCAAAGTTGGACCTTCTGCCCATAAACTCTGGAGATGATGTCTGAGTTGAGTTGCCAGAGAACCATTGAAGCAGTCTCACATATGGGATGAGGATGTTCCACACCAGGAATTTGTGTTGCACCCACTCCCTGATTGAGCAAAAGTAACCCAAGAGCAGCTGTAAATATGCCAACATTTCAATTGCTCCATGGTCATGCCCAGTGGCAATCAAACCTCCCTCTTACGCTATATGAGACCAGCAAGCAAGTTTTGCCCATTTTCAACAATGCAATTAAGAATGTGAGCATTATCTGGACAGGTTAGCTGTGCTGGGAACTCAGAGAACTAATATGGAAATTATTTTTGTTTCATGGAAAGTAGAAGCATCTGTCCAGTCAAGCAAACCAAGCAGTTATTCTGCGTTATAAAATACATTTTTTATAGCTATTGATGTTTCAGTTGGTAGTGCCACATGTCAATAGTGGGTTTGTTGATCACATTTTAAGGACAGCTTTCAGGACAGGATTCATCTAAATTGACACAGTCTGATCAGCAGCATCTTCCCTGTGAGCATATACATTACTTATACAGCTTTGCACTATAGAGTATTTGTGCTGTTATAACAAAAAATTTAAGATCTTTTACATTTTCTATGTCTCAATGCAAAATACAAGCTTAGGACCAGACCTGCTTTCTAGGACAATTAAAATTCCATGTTGAGACTCTCTCCAGAATTAAGTCTTCAAGCCACAGTTCCATGGGTTTCTAAGCCTGTCTGACCCCTCTTTTCCAGCACAGTGCTTAACAGAGGGGAAGTAAATACTGTGCTTTAGCATTTTCTCCAGTTCCTCCTCAGATTAATACTGAGCTCCAGAACAGAAACATGCAAGTCCAACATATTCTCTGATCATGTACCTACAGTAGACCACTGCTAATTTCTCTCATTTCTCACTTCTTCAAACTTCAGAGCCTCTTCAGCAGCCTTCATTCCTGATGTCTTCCTTCATATCACCATTACATTCTTGAAATTCTCAAAGAAAAATCATTATGTCTGATTTCATTAGTAAAAAATAAATGGCAGTTGATTATGGCTTTTAAGGCTTCAACTTTAAAGAAAACATAAACTTTCATGATCTATTTTCAAAAGTCAATATATCTTCAACTAGTGTATTTCAAACAAACAAAACACTGCAAACCTACTTAGAGTGATAAATAAACAATGATACAGTTCCTGGGCATGAAATCCATACAGATAATTCCTTTGCATAATTCTGATTAATAGACATGATAATGTGACACTGTTGAAGGATACTAGACTTTAATAGAAGCAAAATGAGAAGATGATTCACTTACAAAGGAAGGTAATTATCTGAGAGCACTGTTTTGCTAATAATCACCAAGTTCAGAGAACACCTTCACAGAACCAACTTTCACTTTGGAAAGGGGAGTGCAGTATTCTAAGCTGATAAATTTGATTACAAAGCAGAGCATATAGAGCAGAACACCTATAGAGAATCATCTATTGCTTCATCTAAAATTGTGTTTTATAATCTGCATTTGTATTAATTTAACTCATGACAGTATTTTTTTTTATTCTGTTTAGAAAGCAAAACAGGGGAAGGATTTAGAAACCTTCTCATTTTCTGTTTTAGTACTTTGATCTGAGCTACTAGTACTTCCTTGATAAGAATAATTTTAAACTCATAATTTAAACCTTATTAGCATACACCCATCTTACAGGAAAGAAAGTGCCAGGCATTTTTCGCATAGGCACATCATTCTTAATTATTTCAATTCCATTCTAAAGGATCTTTGACAGGGCTACTGAAAGGCTTGTCAAAGAACAGGGAAACATTATGATATTCTTTCCCCATATCCCTTTCCTCATTTAATATGAGGGACATTCTAATAGAATCAAGGCTAATTTAAGAGCTGTTAATCTTTAAGGATGCTGTAGCTGGGGAAGTTACCTCTAGCACAGGGCAGCTGCTCTTCAGACACTTCTCTGGTCAGGTTCTAAGACATACACCCCCCTGTCCTTAAAAAACAAACTTCTTCACTCCAAAGTCCCTGTGTTGCAAGAAGAGACACTTGAATTTTAGTACTGGATTGTTTGGGTTTTTAAGTGTCCAATAATTCAACAATGCTTTTAATGATTCTATTAATTTTTAGCTAAAGGACAGGGTTTTTTTAACTGACTTCCAAAAGTCATTAAAAAAGTCTTCACTGACTTTTTGGGGTTCTGTTTCTACAAATCAGTGCTTTTGCTATTTTGGGAGTAATTTATCTCCTCTCTAGCATGAACTACTGAAATCAATCTGCACTTTTAGTTAAAATCCATCATCAGAGCCGTTATATTTTACATTTGTTCAACAAAGTACTACAATTACACAATCCACAAGAAGTTGCATGGTAACTGCAGCTAAGGTCCAGCCTGCTGCACCCATCTGAGCTGTCCTGAAACCCATGGGGCTACTCTCACACCTCTGGGATGAACAGCCTGGATCCAGTGTGTTGGGGCACTGATCTTCTATGGACTCCATAACAAAGAACCAGGTGTTCTGCCATTTCTGAAACAGGTGAGGAGCTGTAAAGTAAAACTGAGAAGTGTATGAGCTGGGGTATGAAACAGTGAAAAATGAAGTACCTGCCAAAGAACCAAAAACTCAAGAAAATAACTACTCATAGAAGTAGGAAGAAATTAAAAAAAAAATAAATTGAAAGATAAAGAAGGGTGTACAAGATCAAGGTATGTTAAGTTCCTCTTTTTCAGCAGAATTACAGCAGCCAGAAGCTTCACTCCAGTTCACTGATCAAAGTGCCAGCCTGCTCACTGCTGAGGACAAGCCAGATGAGGGGTGGAAAGGAGCCCCTGTGCATATGACTAAATGGCTGCAATGTGCTCAATGAATGGATGGCACCATTTTTTAACAAATTAGAGATGAATGGAAGCTGGATCACTTCTAACAGAAGAACACTTCAAAAGGAGCTGAAAAAGAACTGAAGTTCAGAGATATTGATGAGATCTGCACCAAAATGCAGAGGGAGGAAGCTTCTGAAGCTTCCACTGCTGAAGATAGTTAATATGATACAAAGTGAACAGAAATTGATATTGGGAGGAGAACTACCAATGTGAAATAGATAAGGTATGGCAAACTACCTCAATGTGACAAATTAAGAGAACTTATGGTATTGTAACCCAGAAGTCATCTTCATTTTTCTTCACAACCTTCTGCTTAATAATTTTGAAAAATCATAGAGGAGAGGCAAATGGTAAAAATCAAAGGATACTGTGATAGAAGCAATTACTTAAGGATTACATTTTCCTGTAGCATGTTTCTGACCAACATGAAATACTAGACAACTCTTTCTGAACCTCAGTTTGGAGGGAATGAGAAAATACAGTGTTCCCTGTGACAGCTTCTCGACTCTCCTCGGTATCTGTGCTGCACCTGCTGCATTGCCATTCAGTACAGAAGGGAAATAGGGACAAGTAGCAAATGGGAGCTGGTGCTAACAGAACCTGAAAGCTCTGACTCCAAATCAAGAGCACTATGAGTGCTCAGCAATGCTCAGCAATGCCCAGGACAGAAGAGATACAAGCAGCAAGTGCAGGCAGCTGCCTTCAGAGCTGGGAACATATGGGTGCCTGTGGTGGCTCTGCCAACAGCCCACAATATGCTGTAGATCCAAGGGTCACTCTCTCCAGTGAAAGTAACTGTATTTGATTCTGGAACTGGGAATTTTTCTCCAACAAGGAAGGAAAAACTGAGGTAATTCTGGATCCCCAATATCTCTGCACATTTACACAGCCAAGGTCTTGGAGTCCCCTGTGAAAAGGAGAGAAGTTACCAAGGCACTATCCCTAGAGACTCCCAAGGATCTCTGAGGAGGATGTTAAGAGAAGGGAGGAGTAACCACTCCTGGGGACTCAGTGCCTGGCTTTCCTCAGGACTCCACATCACTTTGTTCAGAAGGCAGGAGCAGCCTCTGAGGGGGCCCATGGACCCTCCCAACCCACAGGGAGCTTTCAGATGTGCATTGACAGGGAAAATACACCATTCCACAGCTCTGGACATTTGGCTTCTTTCTTCCCAATCCTGTCTTCCTTGCTTCATCTGTATAAAGGCTGGTCTTGCCATTCAGCATTCAAAGCTACACAAAAGCATTTATTCCATGTTAGACTTTTCCATGCAGGGCTGGTACTTTGCAAAGAGCAATATGTGAAGTTTCATAAGAGGAAATAAATGCATTATTTTCACCTTCACAGACTTTAGCCCTTCCTCTTGAGCTGTCTAGTGATCCCAAACTGAAAACATGCCAAGGCATTGCAATATAAATGCTTCATTGATTTTGTCAACCAAACAAGAAAACAAATGTATTCAGGCAATCATTATGTTTAAATTAAGCCTGAAAAACATTTAACAGTACTAAGAAGGAAAAAATACACTGAATTTTTATATTATGAAATCAAAAGGAAAAATTCATAGAACCTATTTAAGAAAAAAAAACAACAAAAAGACAATAAAACCCCCCAAAAAACCAAACCAAAACAAATAAAAAACAAACCAAAAATCAACCAACCAACCAACAAAAAAACCCCAACCCAGTTTCCCTGACACGAGAACTAATTCTCATATCTGCCCACAAAAATCCATGCAGCATCAGTGGTTCCTAAGTGAAAAAGGTGCAGTCTTTGTCAGGAGAAAATCAGAATATGTTTCATCCTGCTACACCAAAACCTGTAACTTTAGAGGTGCATCACCAATACTTTGTGAGCACTGATGGTCACACAACTATATCATTACATATTGTCACAGATATTTGTCTTTTAAAGGCTCAGATACTTGTTTTCACTATTTGCACTGCTGATTCAAGTTCTTTCCCACTCAGCCATTTGGGTTTGGCTTTGCACATTTGTTTTCTCATGTAAATAGAAGGACAACTTAAGGAAGCAGAAGCTTGGCAATAGTTGGTCCTACCAATACTATGGTAGTTTCTTGGCAATTTTTTTATGTGCCATGATCCTGAGTAGGATACAATCATCCCAAATTGTGAAATCATGTTCTGCCATATTTCGTATGCTTATTGCTGGAGATGTGACAGATTACTGATGTGATCCAAAATCCAGCAAAGACATAAAAACAAATATAAAATCCACTGGTAGCATGAGTAGCAGAATGCTTATGCTTCTCACTCTCCTAAATCAGGTGAAAAATCTCACTAGAAATTGACCCAATTATTCTCCCAACTGATGAAGATACAACAATCAATAAGCAAGGATTGGCAAAGGCAACACAAAATGAACTGCTGGAGTATAGCAGGTTTACAAGAGCAAGGATTAGGATACAGCAACACTGCAGTATCTTGGTGCTCACAGTGCTGTTATCAAAACCCAAGCCAAACACAACTGGGTCACATCTGAAAGCAGTATCTTGTCTTTTTAAAGGATATTATTAGTTTACTTCTGGGTTATTATTTTTCCCTTATCACCAGGAAAAATCAATATTAGCATGAATACTGTTATTCCTTTATGGTGATCCCGAGTTTTGCTAAAAGGGATCAGTGGGAGCACATTCTGTGGTTTCCCCATGGGCATTAGGCAGTGCTGCAGGATGTGTGTGCACAGCACTCCTACACGTGCATGTCAGCTGCATCCCTCCAACAGCTGCATTTGCAGCTGGGCCTTGCAGGGAAGTGATGCTCAAGATCACTGTTCCAAAGGCACCTGCAGAAATGAGAGGCAGGACCATCAACCACTGCCTGATTTCATCAGGTCTCTTGCTGAGTTACTTTTTCTAAACTGGAATTGCTCCATATATAAACTGGAATTTCCTCCATATCTATGAAACCAAATCTGTGCTGTCAGTGTCATGGTTTGTGTTCAGGTTTGGCAGACAGGAACGAAGGACTCCCTGAGTAACTGTGGTGCACCATCTTCCCCTCTCAAATTCTCATAACAAACATGGTGGTGGTGTCTTGACAAAACAAAATTAAAAGAGTTAACACAATATAAAAGAGGTAAGACAATACAAAAGCTTCCCATCACATCACTCTAGGAAGTTTTTGAACAGTAATTTTTTGAACAGTAAATACCAGCCAATCCTTTCTCTTGATTTCTGCATGGTTAAATACGGATCTTCATTTGCTGTCTCAGCATATTTTGTTCAAATACAAGTATGATAAAATAATTTGAGGACTAAGACTTAAGATCAGAAACTTAGCAATGGAGCTTATAATGTGTTTCATGAGGTGTCAGATGGCCTGTAATGGAACATTTGGAGTGGAATTCAAACAGATCTGAAGTTGTAAGAGTTATTCAACAGTGAGCTAATGAGAGCACTCCTTTATAAAATGAAGAACTGCAGAGTACTTTTATTGAAGCATACGTTTTTTGAAAAGCATTTACTATGGAAACTAAGTTCTATGAAAAGATCCAGAATACGAGGGAAACTACAGGTATGCCATCTGAACCAGCTTTCTGACCAGAGAAAAAAGAATTATAAAGCCTGGTGGTAGGGGGTGATTGGATAGGAAGATAAAAAATCCTTGTTTAACAAAAGCAATGTTGAAGCTTGCAGGTTTTAGTGATAAAGAGCAAGCTGTCGCACTCCTCCCCTATATGCATTTCCCTGGCTTGAGAATATTTCATTATAGAGGGTTTTTAAAAAGACTGAGCCATTTAGAGTGGTTTTTTCACTCATCATAGGGAATTGTAAGCTCTCCTGGTCATTTGCCTAGCTGACCTCCCTACAGAGCAGTGCTGGCAACATTACAGAAACGAGAAGAAATCAGCTCCACCAGGAATAGCTGGATGAGCCAGTGAAGGCACAAAATAGAAACTCTGCTGTGAAGTGGTACAGACCTGGTGCAGGCTCAGGAAATCATCACAAAGCAAGAGCCTTTCACCTCTGGGAGCCCCAAACTTACAGATTAAACTGCCATGTACCAATAATTAATAAAAGTCACCAGAACATGAATAAATGGGCTCTCACTGAGTAAGCAGCTAACAACACTGTTTATACACCTGAAGTGTGCTGTCGTGCACACCTGGAAGGTGGTAATTCCCTTTGTTCTCTGCATCTGCAGAAACAGCTTCATGCAAAAGGTTTAGTAGTTACAAGGTCACAAAGGTGTACTACCCCTAAGTACAGTGTCAAAATATGCATTTTATGAAGAAGGAGGAGGGAAAAAAAGCCCACTTAATAAAAACAATCTACTGGCTTTGCACATCAGATCTAGATGGAAAGCAAAGGAAAATCTATGCTGCTTTGCAACTTCTTTTTAACCAGGTGAACTGAAAATGTGATGAGCTACACATTTCAATATTATATGCCCACACCCAAAGGGTGCACAAGGAGTGGAGAGGAACAGGACTGCATGTTCTTTTTTCAAATTGCACCTATTATCTAATATACCAGTAGAAACATTTCCCACAATAATGATATGCATACGCCTCAAAAGCTGTTTGTTTGGCAACCTTGATGTATACTTCATTAAAGTATTGCCTGGCACATCTCCTTGCAAGCTTACTGCAATGATTTAACCAAAAAATCCAGAGCCATCTTCTGTCCACATTGTAAGCACAGGAAAAACCAAGCATGGACTGTCATTTTCTGAATGAATTTACACAGCTTTAGAACCACAGACTGTTTACATGGGTGACACAGACTAAAGTGTTTGTCCTGCATCACAATACTCTCAAGTGAAGACAGCTGGATTCTATTCTACCAGGAACATCAATCAATAGAGCTGCCAACTAGATTCAAATGAGGAAAGCAGCTATCATTGAAAAAAGTCAAACAAGAGGCAGAACTGGATGCAACTATATCACAGATTGTGTTAAAAAAGTTTTAAAAACATCCAGAACTACTTGCAAATTGAATGAATTAGATGTGAAAGAAAACAAAAATGGTGCACTTGGAGTTGCCAAAGAGAAGAATGGTTCCATCAGGAACGTCAGCAATTCTTTTCCACCTTCAGTAGGCTGGGAGGAAGCAAACAGTACCTTTGGGGTGCTGTGTTGTTCCTGGTGTTTCTGTCTGCAAGCTTTCCATTGAGTTCAGAGAACACTTCCTCTTGCATATCGTTTGCAGAAGACTTCACTGTGCACTCGGAAGCATTTATTTCAGATTACATCCAAAAAGTATCAGCACAGCCCTACAACTCTGGGTGTTCAGTTCTTCACCTGGACATGGTGCAGGAGGGCTCTCTAACACCTTTGGCAAGTGGCACTGATAATGACGAGCTGGTTTCACTCCTCTAACAGAGAACTGTCCTAAACACCTAGGGACAAACTGCTTTGCAGAGAGCCAAGCTGTGGAAGCAGTTAAAAAATTATGTAAAACAAAATACTCCATTCAGCTTGCAGTTTAAGCAGGGAGTGAAACAGAAAACATATTTCAACACACAAAAATGCTGCTAGGGACCTTCATATATTTATCTCCTGTGGCTTCTCTTTGGGTCAGAAATGACCACAGTGCCAAATGCACAGCACATCAGTGATTACCCATTCCTATTTATAACTCCCATGTGCCAAATAACTATGACAGAAGGCTCACCATAAACACCCTCATTTTCCATTTATAAATAATACACAGTTTGCTGAAAGGATTCCACAAATAGTAGCACTGCACATCTGCAGTAACATAGGAGACTCAGCAAATGTGCATTATTGGCAAGTTTTTAAAATACCTATAGGCAAGTTTGTGGTTTGTCTATGGCTGCATTTAGTGCAGCTTGCATGATCCAATCTGTGCATATTTGCTGGGTGTAATGTTACTATATTTACATTATTAGCATATCCAAATTTATTTTTGGGAGGGTAAAAAACTGAGGGAGTGGTGACTGAGTCAAGATCCCACATATTAGATTTCCATTTGGAATAGGTTTCCCAAGGCATCTAATTTCATTTGCAGCATTGTATGTCTGGGACTTCTCCACATCTAATTGATGGAAAATATTATGTCTGTGTTTTTATCCAATTCCTAAAAGGCATTCCCTTTATATGGTTATAAGTACTTCAGTTGTGTATGCCAGCAGACTTTTGGTATTGCCATACAAAAGAAAGCATGCTGGATTTTCCATAATGGGCATCAATTCCTGCAGCTGCTGAGTCTTGGCTTTTTAAACTATTGACAGTATGTCCAGCAATATACCCTTAAATGTCAAAAAGAATTTGGAACATCAAGTATTTGAAATTAATTTCCTAAAGGTCTGTATGGATCAAAAGAAACTCGAGTTGAGACTGAGTCCTGCAGGAATGAGGGAAAAGAAAAACAAAGTATCAGGAAATCTATTGCCAACTTTGACATGATAAGAAGGAATGAGAAATCTACAGAGAAGCTTCACTTGTTAACACTGAGTCCCTGGTTGGGGAGACATGTCAGAAAGAAGCATTTTGCTAGGAGAAATAAAGGTATTTTTAATGTAAGTTTACAAGGATCACATTTGCTCCTGACTTATCTCCACCCAAATCACACTTTACAGTAGGAATTACTTTATATCTGAACCATCAGACTGAAACTGATTCTGCAGGAGTATGATAAGAAGCCCAGGGATGGGCATCTGCTTCATTCCAACTTAGACCAGCAGAATGGACCCACAGGAGATAAATTACCCTGCAGAACTAGAATACAGCTGGCAATGCCTCTGCTCTACGAAATGAATCACTTTGGACCTGGATCACAAAAAGGATCACTGATAAAGGCTGTTGATGGATTTAAAGGAAGTGGAAAACCAATGCAAATAGAAGATGTGACCAGAAAAAGAAATGGATAGATCCACAGATCATTTCAATTGCAATTACCAAATTGTCTCTTTGGGGTTTACTTTGCTGCAGCTGTTGGCAGGGCCAGCACACAGTGCAGAAGGAGCTGTGACATTTAGCTCCTTAGCAGGCTGTTCAGCAGCTCAGTGATCCATCCAGACCTGCTGCTCTGAGCAAGGCCCACCCACACTACAGCAGATCAAAGAACACTCCAGCCAAGGTGTTCCAATTGCTGTTCAACTCCAGAATGGCAACAAACAGCTTACTCATAAACTACAGATCCAAAACACAACCAACTTTTTGCATAAGTAGGAAATCAATTACATATGTGATTTCTGAAAACCAAGTTAGTATTCTGGCTTTGTATTCACTTTGCTTCAGGAAGGTACAATTCAAAAGCTGAGACTGTCAGAAGCTTGTGCCTAATGTTAAAATAAATATGGTTTATAGACATTGTTTGTAAGCTAATAATTCAGACATGCTTATTTGTAAGCTAAGGACAGTATTGATCACATTAAGACAAGGGTTTAAGATCCTGCCATCACTACAAATAACTCCTATTAACTGAGTGTATAATGGCAGGACAGATTTTCTCTATTTGCTGTATTTATGGCATTGAAAGCTCTGAAGAATTAGTGCTCAGGGAATTTCAGGATTTATTAACAAACCAAGAGTGAAAAAAAATCTGTATTCCAGGAATAAATAACTATATGAAATTGCCATCTCCCACTTGCTGTACAATATAGACAAAATTCAATTAAACCCATGTAAACAAAGTTTCAGACACAAGAACAAAACCAACGATGCTTTTGCACAAAAAGAACAGCTCCTTTAGGAAAAGATGAAATCAATATACTTAACCTTTACATTCCAGACGATTGCCAAATCATCTCACTTTGGCAAGGTTTCTCATGTAAACAATCACCAATTAAATTAAAAATCTGGGAGAAAAAGCTAGTTACATTCCTTCTGGGAAAGACTTCTGTGGATATAAATCAAACACCAGTGGAGGATAAGAATACAATAACATTTCCTATAAATCCAAGGCTTATAGCCTCCAATCATCTAAGTCCATGCAGACCCTAAAAGCCAGTACCCTGTAGGAATATTCAAGCAAGCTCCAGACATGCTTATACATGGAATACAAACAGCATATCAGCACTTATCAGCAAGGTTTCTACTGGAACATGAAGAAAACAGTCAAAGATGCCGTGACACACTGAGGTGCAGAAGCCTGGATAATACACTCCCCAGGAGGCCAGGCTTACTGTAAGGAGGCCTTTAATAGCTGATCATCACTGTGGGCTGCACTTGGATTTTCACCAAGTAGTTCATTGCTCTGCAATACTGAATCTGGCAGTGCTGACTGCTGGTGGAGATTTGTTGGAGATGAAACCGAGGTTCTAAAGTTTATCTTAAAATCTATCAGCAGAGGGCATGGGAGGGAAGAGGGGGTTAGACTTCAAAAGCAGGAGAGAAAGTTTTCCCCATTCAGGGAGTTCTTGAGGAACAGCTCTTGATTTGGCTCCCTATCTTCATGGGACAAGGCTTGAGAGATCATAAGTCAGGAGAGCACCAGGACAGCACCCTGAAAGATGCATGCTTTTCCCAGGTCCTTGGAGAGATAACTCCCATTCCAAAGGGTGCTGTGCAAGAAAAAAAGGCTTCTAGCTTGGGATGAGCAGGCAATGAGCCCTGTGGAGTGCAGCCTTTGACAGGTTCACTGTTTGGAGGGTGTGGGTGTGCCACCGTTTCTCCACATTTCCGTGGACTATTACAGAAGAGATAACACTTGCATTCAGTTTTTCCCCTTCAAACAGGCTCTGAATGGAAACATACAGAGTGTTTCCTCATCAGCCCATCACACATGTGGAGAGCTCTTGGCACACACAACCAGCCTGTTTGCTCAAGAAAAACATACACACCTATGCAAATACAGCCCATGGCAGGTTTCTTCAATTATCATGTCTCAGTCTCTCATTGCAAAGCCTCAAGAAATCCTAATTTATTCTGGCACTGTTGCTTTGATACCTGCATTTTGCAGCTAGTGGACATGAGACAACAGGAATTACATATGCCCTTGCCCAGGTCAGAGGAAAGTTTATGGCCAACTATGCTCTCATTAGCTTTCTGGCAGAGATTCTGGGACTATTGCTGGCCTGTACGTGCCTGTATTAACAAACAGTGTGCATAATGCTCCTACCACATATCTAGCTGGAAGCTGTTCTGGCTATGGCTTCTGCCATTTTGAGTATTAAACATGCCTTTGACAGGTTTAGGTGAAATATTAAAAACAGTCTCAGAAAGACACGCTCAGATAAATTCTACCTCAGCTAATTTTGGTTCCAGTTCAAAGAGGACATTATAAAAAGTCATGTTTGGAATATCAGAAACCACATTACTAAACTAAATTTTGCAGTTTCTAAGCAATTAATACTTTGATTAACAAATTGGAGACCTTCAGACTCCATTTCCTTTCTGTGTGTGTCAGTCAGGTTAACAAAACCCAGAGCAGAAAGAAAGAATTGCCTGGCTCTGTGTTCATCTTCAATATTCCTGCCACTGAGTCATCTACCTCTGCTGCTGACTTCACAGAATGCCAGTCTCATCATGAGCTAGTGCTGGCTTAAAAACACAGATGCACTGCGACAAAGCACAGTTCTGGAGAGGCTGTCAGGCACAGGAAATACTGATGTGTGTTATCCATCGATCCTCCTCAGCTGGACAGCAGTGTTACCTTCCTGTGTGTGTTTGGCCACTAAACTCTGTTGGGAGAGGTTCATATTCCTGAGATAAACAGTGAAACTTGGCTCCAAAGTGTAGCTGTGCAGTACAGCTGGCAAGACCTGCAGTGGCAGGGCCAGGACAGTTGTTTTTTCTCTCAGCACTAACATCATAAATTGATGTATCAGGAATCAATCCTTCTCCTCCAAAAGTTAGATTTGGGAGAGTTTTGTGAAGGAAGAAAGGGACAAGTCTTGCAGAGAAATAATCAAACCAGGCACTGCAAAGCAGTGATTATTCTCGCAGAATTAGTCTCTTTTGGGAAGGTACAGGATATATGTTTAGGATGGGTCTGAGAGAGAGAGACAGGATCCTCTTCTGCCTGAATCTCTGCTGAGGAAACATCTCTTTCCTTTGTAACCACCTTCCTCTTGTCACTTAATAAGTAGAAAGACTGAGGGAGAGCAGTAACAATGCAGGAGCTATCTGAAGAGGAGGCAAGGGTGGTATTTAGACAAACCACAAGTTCTCATGTTCATTATCTTCTCACCAAATGAAGTCTTCTTACTCACCTGTGCATTGTTCTCATCCAGTTGCCCTACTTCTGTTCATTATGTAGCATTCATTAACTGGTCCTAGGGATAGCAATTGAGAATGAGTAATTATCTCCCTAGCACAAAGAATAAGGGTCAGATTCTTAGAGGTGACTGCTGGAGGTTTAAAAAAATAGAAATGAAAAAACAATCAGGCCTGCTTTGTCAATTGATGGTGCATAAAGACAGCCAGGATTTAAAGAAAGAGATATGATATATTTTGAGTCTAAAAGTTTTGCATTACCAAAGCAGATTTTGATGAGACACAGATTTCAGAGGCTCTATACTGTCAGTTCTCCTTTCCACCTAGATATCCCATGGCCACTCTGTGTGCCCTTTATTCAGGTCAGTTCAAGTATCAGTGGTAAATAATTTTCCACATCTGTCTCAGTAAAACTTTAGCACTTTATTCTCACACCTCCAGGTATTGTGATTTAAAGCAGCAGATCAGTGTGGTAGCAGTTTACCAGTGACTGAAGGGCAGAGCTAAGGCCACTGAAGGATTACTCATCTGGAACATATCAAGTTTGTGCTGTTGTGAGGTGGCTGCTGTTGTTACCTATGCTGGTTGTTCTTTATTGTAATACAAACTTTCCTGGCTGAAAATACTGCCACTGTTACACTTTATTTTAGTATTTCTCCAGTAGACTCCTCACCAGTAATTACATAATGCAGTGGTGAATCACAATGGTCCATTGTAGCCTAGCAGGGCCAATCCCAATCCAGAACATCTTGAACAACATCACAAAGGTCTCCTTTGCAGCAGTGAATGTTTCACATACTTGATTTTTTCCTTCATCACAAACCCTGGTCTTACCTTCTCTCAAGACTCCTTCCAAAACAGCAAAGAGTGCTTCTTCTGGCAGAGGCAGGGCCTGGCCTTCTGCACAGAAAATATTTTTCCTAATAATAAATATAACTGTGTTCTTCTATATAAACAGTTATGTAAAAAGCTTTCTATGGAGGAAGGAAAGGAAGAGAGGCTTTCCAAAGTAATTTTTTATATTTCATGAAGCAGCTATTAGTAAGGACAAGCCTGGATTTCATGATAGAGAGGATGGACAGAGGGGAAAGGATCACATTTATAAAGTTCTGTAGTAAGGGGGAGAGAAACAAATTTGACAAGTGTGAGCAATACAGTAGATAAACATTTTCTGACTGGAAATTGTTAGCATTAACACAAAAAGAATGTTAAGCAGCATCATCTTGTTCCCTCCTAAAGCAGTCTGAATTAAAGCTCTGTCTGAACACAGTACACTTCTTACTGTACACTTCTTCTGGTAGTCACTATTGAGTCCTATATATTAATCCTTGGAACTGTTAATGTGAAGTATGAGAAAGAGAGTAAATTTAAACACTAATTGAATCCTACATGAACCTCCTCACACTAAGTACTCAACTAAGCTATGGCTCCTGTATTGGAAGCTCACCAAATCAGTCCTGAAATGGGGCACACGTGTGCTGATCAGGAATGAAATAAGATATTAATGAAAATTTCAGAGCACTGTGTAAAGTCTTGGCAACAACCTTTAATTATTAGCGCCCTAGAGATTCACTCGATATCTTGAGTATTTTTCCATTTGCCTCTAATGGTAATTTTTATTTTTATTTTTATTAAGATTGAATTTGAAAAGCACAATACTGGAATCAACAATTATCCAATGAAGAGCTGAAAAGCACACAAGGCAGTCCCAGGCTCTCGCTTTTCTGTAATGCCTCTGCTTTTCACCCCTATACTGGGAGTGGAGCACTTTTCTAGAAATCCTTTTGCTGCTGGATGAAAAACAATTCCATATGTGTGCCAGTACAGATAAGTAATTATGAGAAGCAGACACACTAATCCTCCTCCTCAAAGCAAAACCAGGTTTTATGCAGCATGGGTTTCATCACAGTGTCTTTCAGGGGAAAAAAAAAACTCTGTCTAGGCTCCCTGTGGAAATGACACTTGTTTCCAAGCAGAACTGCAGATTTGCACTGTCATCCAGAAAGACTTCCAGAGATCTGAGCTGAGAAATCCAAGCTCAGAGGAGTGGTTCATAATACTTATTAGTAAGCAAACCAGACTGTGTTTAGGAAGCAAAGCCGAGATTCCTTTCCCCAGAAATAATACACTTGCAGCAGCTAATTGTTAATGTCATTCAAGTGCTTTTGGAATCACTAATCCTCTACAGCCAAAACTACCCCATTGGCTAAGTGTTACTCAGCTGGGGACTAGGGGAAGGTACAGGACTGGGGCCTAGGAAAACATCACAAGAAAGAGTACTAACAGTAAAAGTAACATAAATATTCCCTCCATGGGAACTTGGATATGTGGCAATACCATAGCACAGATGGAAACTGATTTGCAATCACTGGCACAGGCCTACACGGGAATTTTTTTGTGGCTGACATTTTTAATTGAAACTTTCGTAGTTATAACAATAAGATTTTGCAATGTGGCTGTTTACCTAAATGCTTTAAACTTTATTTACCACCTCCCCCTTCAACTGGCAAATTATACTGAAATACAAAGGAATTAGGATTTTTTTCCCTGAGGATTACATGGTAGCTGGCTAAGAGAGATTCACAGACACTGCACTAAGGAGTTAAAAAGCTCGAGAATGCAGTGGTTAAAATTCTCTAAGATGAAAAATGTTACTACTCTGGGTGCACGTGAGCCAGGAAGGATGGGCCGTCTGTATGAGGACAATAGAGTATTCCCTGGCTTACAGCCAGCTCATAATTCACAGACAGGCATTATCAGCCAAAGTTAATTTTTTTTTTTTTGATTAATCATCTGCCAGGGCTTGAGAGTTTGTGGCTAATTGTTCCATTCTTGACTACAGAATGAATTAGAGAACAATGTGCAGTCCTAAGCCAGGGAGGAAAAACATAAAGCAAACCCCTGAGCACATAATGAATAGTTCAGATGAGTTGGATACTTTGCTCCTCTGTTCATAAAGATGCAGGGAAAATCCACTGCTCCAAGGAACAGCACGCACAAGTGACAGATGTTAAATCCTACGCCCTGTGCTCTCAGGTTACTGGACTGATGTTGGACTGCTCCGTTTGTGGAATAATAGGCTTAAGCAAGGAAGAAAGGAGAGCAGGATTACATTAGAAGGTTAACTCAGATTTAAGAAATAACTGAGGCAGCAGGTGTCCACGGAATGATGAATGGGCAGCAACATAAAACAGACACCTTTCATTATAGGTGGATGAAAAATACTATTTAAAAGGATATTACAGAGCACTGCCTGTGACTATTTCTCTATGCTGGCAACATAAATTAAAGGTCTCTCAGTACCAGCTTGTGTAAGTGAAGGACTGAAAACCAAAATTTTCGGGTGCACCAACCACCAACCACCATTGTTTGTGCCTTCCCAGCCAAATCATCATGTTTCCAGTGTAACACTTTTTAAAGTTTTTAAATTCTCCAAAATGTATTATTTTCAAACAAAAAAAAATGTAGTATTAAAAATAAAAATGTAAAGGAAGAAAAACACATTAATACATAAGCCATAATACAGTCATTGTCCATGACTCCTCTCATTCACCTCAATAACAGTATGTCTGTAAAAGAGAATAGAGAAAGAAGATGAAAGATAGATAAATATATTGGAATTGTGATGGGGAAACAAAAAGAGGAGGCAACCTCTGCTTGGGCTTCCTGTTTCCACTGAAAATGAAGAAGGAATAGGACACACTTTTCACTGCCAAGAAATAGAACTCAGAAAGTAATGACCAAAAAGGGCAGCAAGGTTTAGATTAAACTTTCAAAAGGAACACCAAAGGTCTGATGACCTAAACATAAATAAATACTCCCTAATACTATTAAACGCTTCTGGGGTGAAGAAACAAAATTGACTGACATTAGAGAATAAACCAGTGCTGACGCAGAACAGAAATGGTGACTCAGAGGAAAACACGTCATCCCAGAATCTGAGGAGATCCTGCAGCCCCATTCCTATGTAACACTATAAAAAAGGATGGGTAGGAACACAGGTATTTAGCTCACCATAGGCATGCAAAGGGATGGAGGCACCTGAGATTGCTGAGCAGTTCAAGGGACCCAAAAGTCAATGTGAGGAACTACTGACACACTTATGCAGAGCCTGGCAGCAAATGACAATCCATATATTCAAATATGAAAGAAAATGTGAACTTGTAGGAGCTAATCACTGCAGTCTGTTTTACAAGTTACTCAGCCAAGCAACACATTGCCAGCACAAATCACACCAAGTTAGTATTTACCAGGGCTAATTTTGAGTAAGCCAAGGCAGCAAAAGCTTTACTGCACTACATTACACTGCCAAAAAAATTTCTGAATCAGAGGCTCTGTGTGCATAGATAATGACAAGAAAAAGGTCATACATGTACACCTGCAAAAGAATTGGGTTCTGTGTGGAAAACCTTTCTTTATAGTCCACCTCCTTGTTTTCTTCTTTTCTCTGTATATCTCCATTGCTTTGAGCACTGGCAGCAATAAATTCCAAAATGAGCAATGTAGCTTTTGGGCCTGAATCCATACAAGAACAATAGAGAAGAGCATTAAAAGTTGCACTTCACTGATCATTTTTATGATATGCAGGGGACACAAAACAGCCTTTCTCCCTTGCACCCTACTAAATGTTTTCTCTGTATGTGGTAATTCATCTAATAATACTAACAACTACTACTACTACTGATATTGAATTCCAGCACTTCTTTAAATAGTGGAATGAACTTCAGGTTCTTATACTAGATATGCTACACCACAGAAATAGGAACAAAAAACAAGAAGACCAATCTGACTTGCCTTTGCAAACTGAAGAACAATATAAAGTGTGTTCTCCAGCCACCAGTTAATTCTGAACAGAGACACTGCTACAAGTACAATATCATTAACCTTCAGCAGTCATTTTACAGTGTAAGGAATGAACACATCCTTTCCCAAAGCTCTTCACTTGGCAATGCATCTGTGCACACAGGTGGCCTGGGGAGCAGCAGAGGAGTTCTCTGTTCCCACAACGTGACCGAGATGGGCAGCAGCCACGGGGACCATGCTGAGGGAACATAAAGGCTACAGGCAAGCAAGGACACTTGCCAAAGGTGGTTTAGCAGAGCTGGTACTGCAGACACAGCTTTAGGGTTCCAGAGTCTTTACACTTTATCCCAACTTCAGATAGGAGTAAGTTGTAAACGTGTACAGAGAAGTTTACACAGCATGTATCAACATCAATAAAAACAGATGTTGATACATCTCCAGTAAATCTCCTTCTGGCTCATGGGTGAGGCTAAGAACTCATCATTTCCTTTAGTAACACTGTTAGCATAAGAGATAACACAGAGAGAAAAGGTATTCTGGGGAAAAATCAGAAAATTATTCTGCTACTATATGGAGAAAAAAATCACAGCAGAAATACAGAGTCTAGGCAGTACAAAGTTTATGACATCATGGCTCAGCACCCAATAGTTTCATCCTTTCTTTAAAATTAAATGACAGCTTGATACCAACACACCTGATATATTCTGATATACAGTACAAGATGACAAGTACCTATGACACTTACACACATGGGTCAACATTAAAAAAAAAATACTGGCAATTGCAGCAGAATATAGCCAGGCTCACGAATACACTGTGTCCATCAGTAAGGTGAAATGAAAAATGGCTCTTATACAAATCTCTGTAAACATTCACTGCCTCTTTCAGATAATCAAACACCCATTTCAGCCACATAAATTGGAAAGTGATAAATTCCCTGTGTGCTCTGTGTTTGTACTGTACCAATAAATAAGCAGCACGGGATTTCACGAGCCATCGAGCTTGTCACCAGGTGTGTGTCTGTCATTAGCCACAGGCAGAGCTGCTGGAGACACAGCAAGGACAGCTCAGAGGGAGGCACAGGTGAGCCATGGCCATGGCACAGCCAGGTTCTGTGGTCTGAGCTGGGAGGGGAAGAGCCATCACCTCACACATCTCAGCCACAAAGGGCTGACCTAGCACGGGGCTCTCTCACAGCTCCTGGTGAGACTCCAAACAAGTGCAAGTGAAGCCCCAGAAGGAGTTTGAAAGACAAACAGCTGTTAGAAAAACTCTGAGTAAGGAGCTTAGATCATCTTTACTACTTTTAAGTCAATTTTCAACAATGAGAAATTGTCTTTGGCTTTGGTGCATGGAACAGAGTCAAAAGAATATTGAAAGACGTTCCCTGCGTGATGTGAAAAAATGGATTTAAATCCTGTCCATTAGAGTGCAAAACAAACCATTTAGTTAATTCCACTGTGAAATTTAAAATTCATGGTAAAGAAATATATTAAAGGCTTTTTCACAACCACAAGAAGATGAAATATAGTTGAAACATGCATGTAAAATGTGTACATTTTCCCTATAGAGATAATAAATAAGCTAAATAGCTATTTTCTTCCTAATTATTTGCATAATGTGATAGGATAATGTATGCAACTAAACTCATAAATTAATCCTGAAGATTTTTGCATGTGAGCTATTTCTGAGTAGAGTCATATTGAATTCAACCATAAAATCAACACCAGTTTATTCCATAAAATATAGCACAGCATGATAAATGCAGAATTCTTTTTACTGCCTGTTAATCCCCATATATTGGAAATGTCAAGCTTAGTGGGGCGCTAGTGCTGTGGGTATTGTTTGAACTGTAAGGATAATGGGGGCTGAAGAGCTAAAAGGGATTTTCTTGTACCAGTATTTCCTTTCTTAGTGAAGATAAAATTCTCTTTACTGTGACCTGTGCATTTTGTTCCAGATGCATCAAATGCTTCCTTCATCTTTTATTTAGCAGCCTGATGCCTACCTCACCTGCCAGTAGAGCAGTGACAGATGGGGATGTGAGTGCAGTGTCCATAAAACAGGATCACTTCCTGATCAACCACGGCTCATCCAACACCCCTTTCCTCACTGACACGGGACTGGGCCAGAAATTCACCCAGGAGGCTCCTCTCTGTTCCAGGAGCCAGTCTTGCTTCCAAAGGACTTTCCCATGCCGTCAGAATGGGACCCTCAGTTCTAACTGAGGCAGAGCAGGGCTCAAGCCCTCACCCCACAGCCCTAAGGACCCACCGGCTCCAGAGGCACAGGGGCCGCACAGCCGTGAGCGCAGCTCCTCCCAGCTCTGCTGCTCTTTAGAGCTATTTCTGCAATGCATGAGCTGAGTGATAAAGTTAAATGTGCAAAGACACTTCAAGCTCCACCAGCAACCCTGATATTTATAGTCAGCCCTTTGTAAGCACAAATGACTCTGACTTCAACATTGACGCCACCTCTTTATCAGCTTAAATATTTGAGGATACTCAGACTAGAGAGTTTCTATTAACTTAATACAAACCTCAAACAAACGTGCCTAAATTATCACCACCTGCTCATTGACAAGATCCTAATTCCTCCTCCTCCATGTGTGAGACTTCAGACCTTTTAATGTCTGAACATTGACAGTGTGACAGTTTTAAACCTACATCATAGAACACTGACACAGCGAATGTGCCAATTTCAAGATGACTGCCAGGAAAACATAAACTGTTTGACATTTAATAAGCTTGTGTTTTCATAGAAATACAATGTGTTCTAGATGGTTTGTTTCTATGAAAACACATGGTTAGAAATGAAATGAAATATAGTTTTCTCAGCACTAAGCACCAAAACGTAAATTAAAAAAAAAATTATCTGACAAAAATGCACTAAAAATCAAGTAGCTTAGAATTCACATTTGTATTAAATAATCAATGAAGTGTTAAATAGAACAGCTCATGGAATTATTGTTACTTCTTTTAAAATGAAGAATAAAGATACTTTTTTGAAGAGTGCTGCATTTGATAACACAAAGCAAAGAGAACACAGAGAAGGCAGTTTGGGAGAACTCCATTACCCCAACTTTACTGACAAATAGTCTGATAAGATCCTAGTTTCTTTCCTTATCAAAATTAATACTTTTATAATAGAGTGAACAACAACTAAATATAGTATGCTGTAGCACTGTGGGAATAAAGGATAAGCTATAGCACTTGACAGTGAACAAAGTGGCTCTGAAGTGGCTCTTCTGGCTCTAAAGCCAAGGGCAGCTTTTCTACTGATTCCAAAAGATACACAACTTTCCCATTTTTTGAATGTCACTGCACCTGTCCTTTGATCATGTCCCTGGGGGGAAAAGTTTTGTGAGGAAAATGAAGACTGCAACAATTAAAGGAGTGAAGGCTTCTAGTAAAAAGAAAAATCTTGTTTTTATGAATATGATATGTTCAGAGTATAGACAGCGTCAGATTTCAGTTGGTAGCTGCTGTTGCACAGAGATTCTTGGACTATCTTAGAAATGCTCTTTTGAAAGAGGCTAAGAACTCATATTCTAATTTTATAATCTGGGCATGCTTATCTTGATGCATGGAAGTAGAAGTGTGATGTGTTACAATCTCACTGGAATCGAACAGAAATTTCAGAGATTTAATGGATCAAATATGAAAACCGCCATCATTCAGCTCTGTGGTCTTTCCTTTAAACACAGTTTGATCCCCTACTTCAGCTGAAGCTTCCATCTCTCTTCCTACCTGCTGAACAGACCTTCTGGTTGACAAAACGAGCACTACCAAGTCTGATTTGGAGAGAAACTTTGTGGAGGCTCCTATGCCAGTGCCATGAAGTCATTTGGAACATACAAGCCAAATTTGACACAACAGAAAAAATAGGATTTACTGGACAATCTATACCCACACCAGATATGCAGAGTCTTTTCTGCTTGTGCAGAACACACACCAAAAGATCCATCACACTGAACTGCTCAGCTTTGTGATTTCAGGATCTTGAGAAATGGAAATGAGCAGTTACATGTAAACCTTCCCAGTGTGTACTTATTAGAACACAAAACCACTTGCTAGGTTGGACCCCAAGTTCCACTGCTGATTTAATCCAGAGTGAGGAAAGCAGTTTGTTTATAAAGCAGGTGCTGGGTTCCCATCTGCAATGCTGTCATAAAACCTCCCCTCCAATATCAGTGAAAAGCAGCAAATGAACACACAGTAAAGGGAATTTCTTTTGTAAACAGGGGTTACCAGGTATTACTTTCACAAAGAATAATAATAACTTCCCAAAATACTTGTTTGAAGTTAAGGTTCTCTGTCTCTCTCTTTTAAAGGTTCCCTGTTAGAACAGGGATTTTTTGGTGTCAACATTTCTGGTTTCTCAAAGACAAAATGTTCCAGAGAAATTTGCATTACTGCTTCTAAAGACAGGATTTCATGCTAAAATGTACTCTCAAAACAGCTGACAGTGAGGTGGTGAAGTCCTGTTGACAGGACGTGGAAATTTAAGGTTGAAGTACCTGAACTGCCTCATTTCTAGGTCGGCTCTTAAAGTCATGCCACCACCATCCCACATGAAGGACAACACACCCTGCTCTGAGTTAACAAGGGCTTTTCTTACCTCCCCTCTGAAAACTGCAGGAAAAAATGGAGACTTTCAGTGAAATATTTTTTGAAATATCTAAAGCTCTGCCTAACAGGAAAATTATTTTCAGCCAGCCTTTAGTACCCTTATGTCCTCAAACAGCATGTAAAATCATCTTTTTGAATGACCTCTTTACTTCCACCTTTACTTCAAGGACCGTAACTCTGGACTAAGCCACCAATATAGGCAGGGAAAAGGAAAAAGAGTGAGAGCAAAAGAAATGTGAAGACTTTAAACAGGAAACTTGCCTTATCTGCAGAACTTGCCTTTACAGCCAGCAAGTATCACATCTCCATATCAGTTAGGTAACATAACAAAGATAAAGAAACAGTTCTTCAGACAAACATTGGTGAGAAGGATGGTTATCAACTGATGCCTTTATCTAAGAGGAAATCACTAAATGCCTTTGGTCATGTAGTGGCTTTCTGAAACCAGAGGTTTCCCTACCTCTGTTACACAGAGATTAAATAAAGCCTTGTTTGAATTTCCAAAAAACTGCAAGAACACCACCACTCTTGTGAACTGGTTTTTGAAGTTGGTGATAAACACCTCAAAAAAAAGAAATAAAAAGAGAGAGAGAGAGAAAGAGGAAATTGCTTTGCTTTGAGGGTGTGCCTAGTCTGTTGTACAGCAAGTGACAGAGCTGCACCCCACAACTGATAGTCTGTGCTCACTTTAAACAAAAACCTCTCACACACAGGGGAAGCTAAGCCAGATAACAAAAATGCCTCACAAGTTTTGTTTTTCCAGCCAAGGTGTCATCCCCTTGGTCAAGGCTTCCTATTTAATTCACTTCTTATTTTCTTTACAATAACTCGTTGAAGGTTCTTTTCTAGTTCAAAATGAGAATCTAACCATTAATGGCAATAAGGTTAAGAAAAGAAACTTCCCAAAGTCCCATATGCAATCCCTTGAAACAGTAACTTCTATTTAGGTGAGATCTCTTCCTTTGATCAAGTGACCTGTGAATCCAAACCCAGACAATAACATAATTTAAGGCAAGGTGACTGCAGTGGGGTTAAAGACCAAATCAAAGTTCTACTACCATGTGTTTTAAAAGCAAGAGATAAAGTGGCAATGGATATTTACACTCAATTCAAAGGTATTCACACTGGAGGATGGAATTTTGCTACTGACATAGTCTCTTCTCTCTCCTTCCCTGCATAAACATATGTAGAAAAAAGGTTATTTCAATACTGTGATGCTCATTTCAATGTGCACTAATCAGCACATCATCAGTATGTGCCAGAGCACACATATTTTAACTATTCTTTTGTAGTGAATGTACAATTAATTCAAAGTAATTTTGGAATTACAGAGAAATGGTGTTATTTTGTCTTATTGTGAATGTGCTGTATTTTTTCTCATGTTTTCAACTGGAACACAACTACTAAGACACAAGAGAACATTTAATTATTCCTCTATATCAAACTGACACCGGGCAACATTTTTCCTCAGTCTTTCAGTTTAATGAAGGATTCTGCAGAAGGAGTTTGTGTGTGGGCATAGTTTGGGTAAGCAGATGACCATCTTCCTACCCCTCATGCAAATTACAAATGCAGCTGACATTTAAGAACTCACACTCAAACCAAAGTATCTCTCACTATGGTTTGATCCATGTAAACCTCAAAAATCACCTGTACTCCTAACTGTAACTCATGTCTAGCAAGATTTCTGAAATGCTGTGTGCACAGTTCTCCCTCCTTGCTCTCCTACTCCCCCCAGGTAAGTAATATACACAAAGACATAGCATTTTGGCAATATAGCTCAAAACTATTCAAGTGTTCTGAAAACAAAAGGAATAAAGTTGAGAAGTTGAATTTTAAGGAGGAAATTCAGTATTCTGTATCCCAAATTCCCTCAAGATTCTATTTGACTTTTGGTTGATCCATTTCTGTTCCCTTTCAGCTGCAAGGTTTAGCTCTTTAGACCGACCCACACTGCCCTTTGCAACTTCTTGTCCTTACTTCATGATGTTAGGAGACTTATAGGGAGAAAAACCTGACCAGAAAACTATATAGAAAAACTATATTTAAATGAGAAGCTTTACAAATATCATCGTTGTTTGGTCATAACATTAAGAACAAACTCCTCATTAGGAGCTGAAGTGATTACCTGATCTGCCTTATATAAGGAGCTGTCTTAGTTACTGTCTGCATCAGACTGTGCTCCCAGCTGGGTCAACATTTAAATAATTCTAGGTTGATGTGCTTAGAGAAAGGCTGCAAAACTTCCAATATTTTCACAGTCCTTATTAAGCTTAGCTATCAACATACATTAAAGAGCCCTTTTCAGGTTCAATAGTTGTGTCAGGATGGCAAGTGCTCAAGTCTAGCAATGCACTGTCAAATAAATGAGTCTATTAGAGATGATGGAATCAGTCCCTGGTTTCAAAATTCAGATAATAAAATGTGCTTTTTTTGGTTCAGATACCAACCTTGGAGAAGTCCCTATGACTGAGCTTGCTTTAGAATCATTAGAATTCAGCCTTACTACAAAGCAATGAAGCATTGTGCTATAAACAATGCTGTGAAGTGAAATGAATGTAAGCAGAAAACTCCACAGATTCTTCTCAAAGCGTGAAAACAGGTAGCAGCAATACATCCATAGAAAAAAAATATCCACTTGGACTTGAAATGTTTGAACAACTGCTATGAAGATCATGTTTTAATCCTGATTTTAACCGCAATTTAATCCCAACACTTTGCTGTATTTTGTGGCAATCCATTCACAAAGATTCACCTTTCTATAAAGACTGAGGTGACTTCAAGGAGCTGTTCAAATCAAACCAAATGAGTCTTGCACAGGTCTTGTTTAGAAAGTACAATTATTTCTTAGGGAGCTATTGCAAAGGACGTAGTCAGAAGTATTTCCCTGTAAGCATAGTTAGAGCTGGCTAGAGTTAGACTATTCAGAGTCAAAATATGCAACCCATATATTAAAGAAGAAAGTCATAAGCAGTAACACTTCCCATTTGCTTTCACATTGTTTGCATTGAAAAATATGCAGAATGCAAAAGTAGACTTGGAGAAGTCTCATCTGTCAGTTTTCTGACAGAGGCCCAAGACACTCAAAAAATTAAAAAAAAAAATTAACTTAATGACTGTGCAAAGAACAACTCCAGAGCAGAGCAGTAGCTCTCAGAGTTGGATTACAGTCTTAGAATGAGAAGAATATCAGATATTTTTAAGCTTAGATTCAGCCCATAACACAGTTCTCTTCTATAACAAATGAACACACCAGAACTGTGGACAGCTGTTCTTATCAAGCTGGAAACATTAACTTCATGTAACAGCTGCAAGAGTTCTAAAGAGATTCTGAAAGACAGGAGATTTTAAAAACAAAAAACCAGGCAATGGTAGGAGGCTGATGAAAGCATGTTTCAGCCAACAGGACTTGCTGAAGCAGCTGCAATAGGATTCAGAGCAGTTCTACACTTTCCATGTTAAAGTACATTGCACTGCAGGAGGTGTTCATGACTTCATTTACTATTACCTACATCAGATGGCTTAGGAACTAATACACAGAAAAAAAAGAAGGCTACAAAACATGCAAGAGCAACTTCTGTGAAATTATAAAGCAATACTTTGGCATAAGAGAACACCACAGACATTCCCAATGTATTTACTGCCTGCATCCACAAGCAGTTCAAATTTATTTTTGAGTCATGTCCACAATCTTATAATATCCATCAACCACACTAACAGAATTTAGCTCTCTAATGTCAGAAACCCCTTAATGCTCTCCTAACACTTCATCATTCCTTAGAACATAGGCCTCCAAATATTTTTTAAACATTAAAGAGAATGTCTCTCTCCATCTTGTCTGCTCCCACAAGAGTGAGCAGAAAAGAAATTAAGTGTGATCAGAACTAGAATATATTGATTTGCAATTTAGAAGTATCTGATCTATAATCCAACATACACAGACACATAAATTTTCATACTGGATTATTAACATTTTCCAAATACTTATAAGTCTTCATTTGTTAAAATTACTTCTCAACTTGTTTGCTGTTTTTCCCTTGCTCTGGTTTGCATACTGCTTCATTATTAAAGGCACCAAAAACCTATATGAGGGTATTTACCAGAAAATTCACAGTAAAGTAAGCCCATAAATAATGGTTACAACCAAAAACCCCAAATAGATAGATGGTGCTCTATATACTCAGAACAGAACCAGAGAAGAGTCCTGATATTATCTTCAAGTGCAGCTAATAGTCACAGCTCCCCATGGGACTTCCAGGGCAGTGCATTTAATTGCCTGTTCTGTCAGCCTTAGAGAAAAGGAAATGTTCCTTCCAAGTGTGCCAAGGGTTGGGGCCCAGGCACAAGCCAAGCTTTTTGGGCAGCTAAGAGAAGGTTAGAGGCAAAAGGTTTGTCTCAGCTCTGAGGTCACAGGTTATTCTGTGAGGACACAAAACATACATTAATAAAAATTCTTCTGACACTTTACCCATGGCTGTTTCCACATGGGTAAAGGGGCTGGTTTCTCTCACAAAGGTTGGAACTTTTACAGAGAAAATATTCCACTGGGGCAGAACTGCCAGGAAGAACCAGATCATCCACAGATTTTACCTACAGTCATGTCAAGGATGTCACACATCCTTACCCATTGCTATCCTGTGTACTCTTTCTCCCAAGCCAACCAGAAACACTTTCTGACTTTAAAAATATCCCCTCCTCTCCTCGTTATTTGACAATGCCTCCGTCTTTGTCCCTGTACTCAATAATTTGGCCACACAAAAAGAAAGCAATGTTCATTCTCTCTCAGGCAGCAAACAAGTCACTGACACAGTGTTTTGTGTGGCAACCAAACCAAACTTTCCACAGGGATGGCCTCAAAGGAGAATTAAAGGCACAAAGCTGAGTTGTTGATGAAGAGGCTTCCTTCGGCTCACAGCACAGAAGTTAAAAAAAGAAAAAAGAAATAAAAGTAAAAAGAAGTGTAGCAGTAGTTCAGTAAAAGTTTTGAACAAGAGAACAGCCCTAGATAGCTGTCTTCAGATTCCTCATCAGGGCAAACAGTGCTTCAAGGACAAGCAGGAAAGTAGCAGCTATTTGAGGCAACTTCATTATAAAATCATTTTTAATAAGCAATCTGAACAAAGAGAGGGAATGCTCTTGCAGAGAAGCTCCCAAGGGATCTTAAGGCTGCCCAGTAAAGTTATTAGGAGGTTACACACAAGGGACCAAACAGCTATTTTATTGGCCTCAGGGGACAGGGTTTAGTTTTCACCTGTTCTCTTTAGGCCTTGGTGCTAACAGCAGATCCCGTTAACCATCAGTTTTCTGTAGGCTCCTGTTTTGTGAGGGAAAAGTATCATTTACTTACTTTAGTCTGCCCATGAAACACATGAGGTGAAGTCGACAGTACAATGCACAGTAGATAAGCAATTAGAAATCAGATCAGAAAAAAGAAAATCACAGGGACTTTCAAACAAAATAACTAGCAAACACTGAGAAATTTTTAGCAGTGGCAGTAAATACAATATATAAAGTAAAATCAGAGAAGAGAAATTGGGGTCTTGGGTTCCATTAAGTTGCAAACATTAATATATGCTTGTAGAACTTTGGTGAAAAACAATTCTAGAATAGTTGGATATCTGAGAAGCTGAAGAGCTGACTTCTGCCCCAAATCTACCTCTTCATTTTAACAAGCAGTGTGCTCTTCCTAGCAACTGCTTATTTAGAGTCAGTGATGGGAAGGCCATGGTGCAGGAATGGATCTCTGCCCAGGACAGTTAAGAGTGTGCCTTTGAGTCCATGAACAAGATATTCCCTTTTTTTGGCTCATTGTGCTGTAGCAGCAATGCAGGCACAGCACTCCAAGGTCCAGGCAAAGGCTCAGAGCTTGTCAGGACAATGGGCAGCTGTGGGGACACCTAAACTCCCAACTTCCCAGCTCTTTAGTGGAAGGGATGGGCTTATTTCTACCCCTTGCCAACAAAGTTGCCAGTTCTTCATGTAAATGGTTTTATCTAGTGGTAAAAATTAAAAGCACACAGTTTCCAGTTATTTTTTCAGCAGGAGCTCACGTCATTAAAATCAGCACCTAGCTTTGAAAACACTTCTTATCTGCCAGAAATTAACTGAAAGGATAATTTCAGTTTAAGTAAGGAACAGTTCACCCAAAATTAAGGAAGTCATACAGAGATGCCTACTGACATAATTGTTTAAGAAAAATTCCTTCAATTTAAATATCTTGATAAATCACAAGAAGAAACATGCTCTTTCTCTCCAAATGGTGACAAGTTAGTCTACATGAATGAAGCAATTGTCACTTGTGTCCTCAGCTGAGAAAAGCCATGATCCACACTGTGGAGGCCATGAAACTAATTACATGAAGTGTGGCAAGATTTAGATTTAAAATGCCAGAAACCAAATACTGCACATGCAAGCCTAAAGGCTCAGCCTAAAGCCCAGTCAGTCAGTATTAAACACTGCTTCCTTTGCAGCCTTCTGTTGCCCAGAATTTCAGACTTTTATCATCACTGATACAATGATGCCTTTTTGAATTTGCAAAAAGGGTGAACTTGTGCAAAGTTACAATTCACTTGGAGTATTTTCCTATTCAGAGCATGAGACATGGCAGGAAGAAGGTTGTTTTACAAACATGACTGCCAGTCAAATGATCAGAAAAGAATCTAAATGTCTGTCATGTCTTTCTCGAGTCAAAAAAGAACTGAAAGACCAGAAGTCCCACTTTGTATGGAAGATGAGACAGGACTTGTCCTCTACCATCCGACAGAATAGAGCTTATCTAAAGTGATGGTTAACCTACAAATAGCCATGTGAGCTCAAGAGAATAATTCTACAAACAGACAGAAGGCATGATTTTTTTCTTCAAAAGTCTGTTTAATCTTAAACTTGAACTGAGCAAAGAAGGGCATTTTGAGGTGGATAACATTTATTCCCTTAGTGCTCCTTGGAAGATTATTGCACTCCCTGTTTAAAAGTGTCACATTTTACAACACTTAAACTGTGATAAAGTGAAAATGTGGAGAAGCACCAATGAAGCAGAATACTTGATAAAATTAGTTGCCTAAAAAAGGATAAAAATCTCTCAGGTTTTAGATAGTTAAATTATGAAAGACCTGCATTTCTTCAGCACTACTATATTGCATGTGTACAAATATTAAGCTACAGTTAGATTCAGAACTACCTGAGCACCTGCCATCATCACAGGAGTTCCATTTCACCTGACAGGACACTTTTGTCACAGACTAGTGTCAAGAAGGGGATAAAATGTACCTAGACCCTCAAACAATAAACCCAGGAAAAATTAAGTACTGGAGACAGACTTCCAACAATTTCAAAACCTGCACAATTAAAACAGCTGTTAGGGTGAAGTCTGAAAAGGATTAATCTGATGTTTGAAATGCATCATGTATCAAACTTTCTGGTATTATGTTAAAAATTTTTCTTTTCCTCCACTAATTTCTTTCTTCTTTTCCACTCATTTTCTCCACTCCACTTCTTTCTCCCTAATTAAATTAAAGGTCATTAGAAATAAGTGGTAGTTTACAGTCAGTCAACACCCTCATATACCACACATCATAAATTTGGAATAAGACAATTTCCTTCATTTTTCTGAAGATCAGAGCAGGCAATGTATATACTACATTACAGTGTAATGTATATACCCTACACAAAGGGTTTGCTAGAATGTTTTTTGAAATTTCTTTGCAGAAATATTACTCTACATAATTTTGTCTGGACAAAGTATTTATACTGATACAAAATGATGGGCAAATTCTAGATCATATATTGGTGCACAAACTCTGTCATTTGTAGTTGTTAACGACTCCGACTTTGTAATTCTTGTATTTAGATGTTTATATTAAATGATCTTTTTCTAACTCATTCCAAAACTTGGATTTTATTGGCTACTTTTTCTATTCAATTAAAAAACCTAATTCTAGGCAAAAAGGGAGAAAAAAGCTTACTGTGCACGATGCCAAAATACCAAAGATGCACAGTTTACATCCATTCCTACTCTATGAGAATTTGTCATAACAGGAATGAATTCTAAAAGAACTTAAACCAAAACAGAATGAAACCTCATACATATTTGCTAGCAAATGTAGCTCACATTTTCATCATGCCAATTACAGCCTATTGCTCCTTCTATTTTAATCCCTTCTTAATGGGCAAGCTTATCTTCCCGTTATTCAGGCAACTTTTCTATTCATGCTTCAGCAATTGCATGACAACTGATTAACAAATCGGGGAACTACTCTTTGACAGTTCTCTTAGAAAAGCACAGAGTTCTCAACATGAAAGACACTGGAACCCTAATTTCTGTTTGAACTAGATGAAAGGCCTTGTATGGTGAGCAGCACTAATCATCTCTCACAGCTGAGAAACACATCTTTTTTTCATCACAGGCCTGAAACAACTTCAGCTGAGATACACGGTGACAATATTGCACCAGGCTGGTGTGGCTGAGGACCCTGTTTCCTGTGCTCTTTAGGTCTGTGGTCACTACCTAATCTTCCCTTCAAAATTCCCAGTACTGGAGCTGGAGCTGTGGCTCTGTGGGTCAGCTCATGGCACTGCTGTACAAAAGCCAGGGTACTTTTGGCTGATTCCCAGGGCTGTGTTACAAACCACCACTGACCTGTGCACAAGGGAGCCCAGGACTGCACTGGCACAATCACCAGCTACCCAGCACCTCTAGACAGGGGGTGGCCCCATGCCAGGGCCAACCCCAGGGGCAAGGCTGTGCAATGTCACCCTGAGAATCAGGCCCTCAATATTGTTTTTCTACAAGTTCTAGCCACTTTCCCAGGAAAGTAACTATAAACATAGGTGCTTATACATTCCATTAAAGATACGCCTTTTGATGGACATCTCTCATGGTCAGTGCAGTTGGGGAGGTGTTAACCTGATTATCCAATCCCTGGTCATGGTCAGAAACCCATAAATACTGAAAGAAAAAATAAAGTTTACTCTTTCTTTCACCACACCTCAGACTGCGTCCGTGTGACTCATTTTGTGTCCAACAGTGACAGTGCAAGGAGCTGGACACTGTTCTGTGGGTACATGGAGCACATCAGCGTCCTGTGCTGTCAATCCCAGTCAGCATGAGCTCAAACATTCACCAAAAATACCAGGGTCAAGTTCTGCCCTCAGCTGCCTGCCTTGTAGCTTTCATTAAGTTAAACAAAACCATCATTCAGCCAAAGAGGGTCTAGCCCTTAAAATGCATTAAGCAGCAAACCCACCCAAGCAAAGGAGGACCATCATGCTCTAAAAGTTTGAGATATTTAAAATTTGTTTCAACACTCACACTAATCAGCTTCTCATATGAAATTTTCAAATCTGCTTTTTAACTCTACACAGTGAGAATTCATCATCTCAAGTCAGATTTTTCACTCTATGAGTATTATAAAACCAGGAATGAAGTAAGAATGAAAGCCATGTAAAGACACTTTACGACACCCTAGAAGCTGTGGTATAAATACTTCAAAATACATAAAATGCATATATATTTGTAAATTTTGAGCAGCTTAGCACCTGTTTTGTAAGAGGGTTTTCATGAGTGTAATAGCCTCAGTTTTAGCCTACTCCTGCTTCAGATCCTGGGCAAGTACAATTCTTGCACTACCAGATTTCCAAACCTCCACAGTATCTGAAGAACCTCAACATACTCCTTCAGCTACTAATCCCAGTATTTTTTCAGAATTGTGCTTCAAGCTCCCTGCAGGGTAGATAAGAGTTGATCCCCAGAAATGATGTCTTTGAAGAGGATTTGGAATAAATGTATATGCACACATCCACAGCCATTTCCAAGGTCACCACTTATGGGGGCTGCTAGCTCATATGGTTGAGAGCAAAACAAGAACCTTCACTTTTTCATTGAGTTCCTTAAGCACAAGCAGAGAATGATTTATTTTATAGATCAGTGCACAGGAAGGGACAGAAGACGTACAATCAAATTATTTTGATTTGAATCATACTGCATATATAACAGACATAAAAATAATCATTCTTCTCACCTGTATTTTCTGGGTATGTTAACTATCAGCCTGCTCTAAGGTAGATATAGTACATCAAGGAATTCTGCCTTTCCTCACAACTTTCTTTTTCTGCCCTCTGACTTCACAGATATGTGAGTACCACATATACACACACACATTGTACATCCAACAACACTTTGGGTGAGGGCTGAAACCCCTAAGGCAGAAAAAATACCAGAATTTTTAAAATGGAGCTTTCTCAGGTCAGACTAACACCAATTAGCCTGAGCATCACAGCACAGCATAACAGGAATTCCATTTGTGAGAGAAGGCCAAATCAAAAGATATTACTTACATGTATGAGTCTTCTTTGTTACAGAAATACCTATAGGGAAGAAACGACACCAGTGTTAGCAAAGCAACCACTGAGTAAATTCTTTTGACATATAATTCATCATTAATCTATTTTATCAGACACACAGCAGCCACTCTAAGAGAGGAATGAAAATTGCCATGATTTGTATGTTAAAGGTGGAAGGATCTCCCCTCTGAGTGAAGATTTTAATGGTACATTCTCTCCTCAGACCTCCCCAGTAAATGTTTCAACATGCATTGTTTTGACTCTGTTGCTGCAATGCCTATCTCCACACTGCTGGTTTAAAACTGGAGCTGATACAAAAAAGAAGATACCAGTAATGCCATGGAAGCCCCCTTTATTTTCCATGGCCAAAAATCTTCCCACACTCCTATTAACCAGTGCCCATTAAACCACTCAGACAGAATGGATTTGAGCAGCACAAGTCATTTGCTGTGTTATTAAGTTCAAGCAGTTTCTCAATGGCAAGCTGTAGCTTATGCTCATTAAAACCAAACAAACAGCTCTCTCAATATGACTACTGCTTGCCATAATTCCAAGCCAGATGCAAATATCTCCAAGCTGTTAAAGATAGACTTTCTGAAGTAATAAAGATGTTTTCATGCTAGACAGACATGTGGCAGCAATCACCAACAATGGTCCAGTGCCAGTGAAATTTGAGAGGCATTTCAAAGAAATCAACAGAGTGAACAGAATGAGGCAAAATTTGTAATACCAAATAAAGATAAGATTAACTCCGCTAAATGTCATTGGAATTCATGCTTGAATACAAACAATATTGTCTCCACTTTAGTAGATAACTGGTGACTTACTCAGACCCATCAGTATTTAAGCTTCACTCTCCTTGGGGGTAATTTTATGAGATGATGAGAAAGAGGTTACTGGAGGCAGTACAAGTATTTAAAACATTTCATTTGTGATCAAGGCCTAAAATGAAATTTTGGAATTGGGATTGTCTGGATTAATATTAAAAATTCATGTAAGAGAGAGAGACCTGAATCTCCTTTGCTACCCTCCAACTCCTTCAACCATCTCTTCCAAAACAAATTACTATGGAAAGAAATAGACTTTTATTTCAGTCTTCTTGGTTGTGGAGCATCTAAGAGATGCAAGTAAATTACAGTAACTCAGAAGAATGTAGACACCTTATTTGCAAATACAGAGCTAACTTCCAAAGCAAACAGTTTTCAAATTATTTGTGGTTTTGATTGATCCATAAAACCCTAGTGCCAATCCCAAATATTGAGCTATCAAGTTTGACATAACTGTCACAGGATTTTTAAATTTAAATTAAAATTAATTTTTTTAATTTTTAAAAATCGCACTTATGTTGCTATTGGCATTTTGGTTTTGAATTACCTAGTTCTATAAGTGTGAGCACTGGGACCTTTGTTTTCCCTGTAAAGAAAAGCTAAGAGGCTTCAGGCTTTGGGAAGTGAAGTTCTGAGCAGTTCCTTTGGGCAGTTTTGTAAATGTGAGACACTGGTAAGCAATTTACAGAAATCTGAATACTAGAACTTGATTATGTATGTTAAATTGAAAGGCCATGGCCAAACGTGCACAAGGAATCAGGGTTATAACCAGAAACTGCAGAGCCAAGGTAAGCAATAAAAACAACAACAAACCAACCCAAGCATAATCAAAATAAACCCCTCCAGATAGAAGTATCTACTACAGGGGGTAAATTCATCCTTTAAATTAATAATTTGTAAGAGCAAAACCTTCTGGGTTTTCATTCCAGTCCAACCATTACTGGCTAGCTCAGAGTAGGGGACAGGACAGGAGGGTGTGACAAGGAGGTGAGCATGAATTAATGAATGGTATTAATGCAGTTTCTGGTATGAGTGCAAACCCCTCTCTCGAGGTGCTTCCCAGGGTCTGCCTCACCCTTTGAACTGGAGATCACAGCTGCTCTTGGCCCATTGGCTCTTCCACCAAGGAAGAGCATTTTTGCTGCTGTTTGACTTCTTGAGTGACCCCTGAACAGCAGGTACAGCTCCTGACAGCATCCTCATCACCACAAACTGTCCTAACATCCCCTTGGCAGACACTCTTGCCTTGCCCCTGCCTGATTCCTACGATTTTAAGGATGTTTTATGGAATGGAAATGCAGAGGAAAAGGTTTTTACATCTGAACACCATTTGCAGAACTTCCTCTCCCAACACTAGTGCTAATAAATGGATACAGCAGTGCTCTTTCAGCATTATGGGAGACATATGTGTACTTTTCTCAAAAAATAATGCTTTCTGTAAAATCACTTTGAACAGAAAGTGCTTATGCTGTCACTTCTGATTACTCACAGCCTGTTCACAATGGGATTTGCCACAGCACAAAATAGACTTAGCTGTATTCGCTGACTGAGGGCCCACTTTCCCTGATACATGAAACACTTCACTGATAGAAATATTACTGCTTATATTTTTCTACCTAAGTTTGTTTGTTTTTTTTTTTTTGGGTTTTTTGGGTTTTTTTAAATGTGAGATGTGTAGTGGGTTTTTCCAAATCAGGAGTTTCCATAATAATTACTGATATCATCTGGTAAAACCTTTTAGCTGATTTATGCAGATATTTTTAGATAACCTTTTAAAGCAACAGCTTAGAGGTAGATATTTTTGCATCATCTTCATCATTCCACTGGTGGTTGCACTGAAAACAAAGTATTTTGCTTTGAGCTGAGGTTTTAAAGTAGCTGCAATCTGGTGAACAAGGATAAATGTTGCCAGTGAGTTCAATAGGATTAGTTTTAAATTAATCAGTAATCTTCACTGATGTAAAATCAATTATGAAATTTTAAGTAGCCTTTCTTTTCACACAGGCAACTCTCAACAACCAGAAAATCTGAGAAAAAAAGGTACCGGCCTATCCAAGAAGTTACTTAAATTAGATACATTACAACTAGTGACTTAAATACAAACACTGAGGATGCAACACTGTGATCAGATTGCGTTGCATTGCAGGAAGCCAATGACTGCTATTCAGAACATTCAAGGTAGGTGATAATTACCTAGAAATGAGTGTATTGTGGAAAAAAAAAAAACCAGTCAGAAAACCACTTAACGGAAAAAGGGGGAGTTACAAGATCTCTGGCTCTCTCTGGGCCGGTGCTACATCCCTCTTGCATCTACACGTGAATGCCTCTCCTGTGCAGTCAACACATCAGTTCTCTTACAATCAACAGGGTCTCTTGAAAAACTAATTCTGCAAGTCCAACATACATCAGTAATTTTCTTCACAAGATCAGGCCCGATTTCCAAAGATTGCTCTTGTTTGTAAATATTTCTGGGGCAGGACCATCAGTTTATGTATATATGAGTAGACCATAGAATAAAACCTAAACCAAACACACCACTGAAAGACAGATTTATTTTTAATAAGTAGAGCACAAAGAACCTACTGATTCCTTTAAAAATGTTACTTAATATAAAATCCCATTTTCAAATGGATTTCATTTCAAAACGTGATAGGCTGGAGAAGTGTCTGCTTGCCAGTATTAGCAGTCTCCTACACTGCCAGCATTCCATTCTCTCTGAACAACAAATATAAAAAACATAAAGAGAGGAAGAAACAACACTGTAACAGTGTTGCTAATACAGAAAGACTTCCTGACTTAACCAACTAGACTTCAAAGTAAAGCAAAGGAAATGTCATGAAAATACCACAGTATATCACTGCCATGGTTATCAGTGAGTGAAAGTTTCAGTATTACAGCTATCACAGAATGTATCACTTCCGCAGTGCAATCTGACATTCCTGATCAACGCCAAATCTTAAACAAATTAACTTCTTAGACCTCTCATCATGGCTATGTAACGCTCTTTACAACAACAGTCGATTTTTTAAAAAATGAAAATAACTTCTACACCATTCCCTTTCCCCCCTCCCACTAACAGTATGTAATTTGCCATGATGGGTGGTATTTACAAAAATAGCTTGCTGGATGCAATGAACTTTGAAAAGAGTATCTACCAACAGAGACAGGATATTCTTTTGCAAGCAGTTAGCCTGACTGACCTTCACTAGCCAACTTCAAATAGAGATAACAATGTCTTCAAGTACAAAAAGAGACTCAGATATTTCATACATCATAAGCTGTTTCTCACAGTTGCCCATCCAAATAAAGGAGCATAATGAAACACTCCTTACTCTGTGAACCCAGGTCCCTGCTGCTGTTGTACAGTTGTCAGCTTCCCATATTTCAAGGGGAAAACACACTTTGATGTATAGAAAGATAAGTAAAAAGGCCTTTGTCTGGCAGAATACATTACTCTGCAAAATATCAAAGAATATTCTTGAGTGCAATTTTCTTAAACATCCAAGAAAACTGTCTCTCAGGAGTCTGTATGGACAAACAGCCATCACCAGCAGAGCTCCCAACTAATCTGCACAACTTCTGTTAAGCCCCACAGTGTTTCCCTTGGCTCTGTTTCTTGTGTCCAGATCAGGTGATTACACTGCCTGATGACAGCACGTTCTGTACATGCTCTGGGTAGGAGATGCTTTGCACATGTGGGTGTGTGTATCAATACACCTTGGATTTTTTTGAACTTTCTCCTACCCTCCCCTCAAGCCAGTATCATGTCCCCCAGCATGTTTTGGAATTTAGGCATTTTATGACAGATTGGAAATCCCAGGGAGAAAAAAAAAAAAAACAAAAAAAACCCCAAACCTTAAAATTTTAAACTCTAAGCCTCGTGCCTGACATATTGTGTAAAATCAGAAAGAAAACTTATTACAAGCTTGGATCCCACTGTGTTTCATCCTGTCACTCCAATTCTTTACTGTCACCACACAAAGCTGGCAATTACTGCAAAAGATCCTATGTAACACCAGGGCACTTGCAGAGAACCTACCAAGGCAGAATAATAGATTTAGGTGTATTCAGAAAGGAGCTCATTCTCTCCAAAACATTAATAGTGGTTTCTATTTAAGTCGGTATGGAGCTCTGGCATGAAGGAATTCTGTGATCCTTGGGGGCTATTGTTTACACTGAGCAAGGTGAAATAACACAAAGACAAATATTAAACACAACTTAAGTGAATTTACCAAAAGAAAATCATGTAGCAAAACCATGTCCTTGTCTAGGACAGAAGAGCTGTTAATGATGATCAGCACACACTACTGAAAGTACTCCAAGTAATTTCACTAATTTGTTTCAAAACTAGACTCTACTGCTTACAGTTCACTCAAGAAAAAATTAAAATTAGATTCTAGGGTAGCATGGATCAAGGACAAGAGCCACTAGGCATGTACGAACAAGGAAACTTTCCAAAATTGTGACACCACCCCTCCAAAATAAAACCAAACCCTAAATGTCTCTTGTAAAGAAAACCCCTCAACTTATAATATGAAGACATAAGTTTTTAATCATTCCAGATTTTCCCAGACCTTTTCACATCTTTCACTGAAAATGAAAACCAGTGAAACAAGGTTTTATGTTTTTTCAGCCTAATCACCATCAGGCTTCATAGCCCAATCAATCACATTCTCCAGTCCATGGGTATATAACAAAGTCGTAGGAATCAAGTGCTTCAGTACTGAAAAAAACCCCAACCTCTCTATCCTAAAATTCATAACTGCTCCTTGTACCTAAATTCTATCAACAAATTATTAATAGCTCTATTTTGTAAGGGGTTGCTTTAGTATTACTGCTTGAATCATATGGTTATATCTGAACTAGCTACAGAAAATTTTCCAGAACACAATTTTAAACTTAAATACAAATACTAAGTATTTAAAAGAAACAGATTCAAAAACCCAAGGACATTTTAAAAATGTTTTTACATTATTTTTATGAGGTAGATGACTTTTTTAGTCCTTGAAATTTAGAATTTTCCTACTTCTGAGGGTGACTTCCTGCATCATCTAGGCATTTTATGATTTCATTTTTCAGCAGCTGTCAGCCTCCTCCACTTTTAAAGTGAGGGTAGTATACCTATGAAAATGTGAATACATATGACTTCAGATTTACAGAGGATTCATAAGAGAGAAATCTGAGTTGTCACCTGTACAACTGGCATTTAAAAGAATTTCCTGCTCTTTCTAGACTTTTACCAAATAAAGAATTCTTAACAGACTCCAAACTGATTTTCTGATACAAAACTGCTACTAATTTGTAAAGATGATGAACTTTAACCATTTCTTCCTTCTTGCACAACCTCACCGAGAGTCCCTCTGAGCCTTAACATATTTTTGTCCTCACAAATAAACATTGTCTTACATTAGGAAAAAATAATAAAAGATCTGCATTAATTAGCCATAACGTTCTTACATGACAAATGTCAGCAGAGAGTAGATGAAATATCCATCCCACATTTATACTGTATCCCACCTAATATCTTTGACATTAAAAGTCAAAGATAGTTCAGAACTGTATACAAGACTGTTTCCAGCACGAGTCTGTATAGGAAGACCACAAACAAGCTGTGTTTTAATCACTACTTGTTACACAACTGACTGAGTCACAAGGATTTCAAAACAGCCTTGCAGAGCAGCACAGTTACATGGCCAGGATCCAGGCCAATGTACAAAGTTGCACAAATCCAAGTAAACCCCTGCAGTCCTTGGGATGGACAAACAGGGTGTAAGGAAACCCAACATTTCCTAAAAACAGTCACAGACTTTCTGAGTATTGGATCTTTGCCTGAGCCTTGCTGCAAGCCCCTGTTTCACAGAGCTTACCAGTGACAGAAGAGCCTTGGCAGGAGCATGGCAGACACCATGGTAGGTACCACACTTTTTCCTTCCCGTGACATTCAAAGAAGAGATTTCCCTTCAGCTGAAGGCTCTGTCCTATCAGCACATTAACAGGAACAATTTGTTTAACTGGGATTAGATATATGGGTGAGAAACTGCAATGCATGCAGTCTCCTGAGGGGAATCAATCATCCAATCATTTAGGTTGGAAAAGGCCTCCAGGATCACTGAGTCCACCCATGGCCTACCACTGCCAGCTTTATCCCTGAGCCACGTCCATCAAAGCCAACCCTCACCACTGGCCACTCAATTAATTGACTGCAGTCCTATTTCAGTGTGAGCTTTGCCAATGAAAACTTCCCAGCAGGTGCAAACATGACACAGGAGACCATTTCTGCTTGCTGGTATTAGGAGGAGTCAAGCAGCAGCAGGTTTGGCACTTGTGTACGTTCCTGCCTGTGCTGGGGTCCCCACAGTGCTCACCACTGAACAGGCAGGGATGGGCTTTTCTCCTCCATTGTGAAGCACAGAATTACTTTTTACTTGTCTGCTCTCCCAGACCTCCCCTATCTGACACCTCATTCAAGGACACTTTTCAAGTACTTTCAAAGCAACATTTCACTTAAACATTAAACATCTTATCAAAGCCTTTCAGGCTGCTTTGTTCAAGACTACTGACAGCCTCACATTTAAAAGCATGAGCCTGGCCTCCAAGAGTTCAGGGTATTTCCATAAAATCCAGAAAATTGTCAAGCTACAAATAAAACAGAGGGTGGGGGCTGTCTTCCTGTACGTTACCTTAGGCCAACTGTGCACGAAATCAAGCTGTCCTTCGAGCAGAACTGAAATTCTCAGAGAGAGGCCCAGGACCTGCGATACCAGCTGAGATAACAACCACAAGGCTGCAGCAGTCCTAATTACACCAACCCTCACCTCGAGGCAGTCCCTCTAGATGGGAGATAAAGGAAGCCTCAATGCCCCAGTTCTGTGTCTTCAGGTACCCCAGAACTGCCATGTGAGCATCTTCACACACACTGCTAAAGCTCTTTCAGTATGCAAACAAAACCAAAATGTAACAAAATCAAACGGGTGCAGTCCCTTTTACTTACAATTTGTGCACTGTTAATTTGATATTTAAGAACATTTCAAAGCTCAACACATTGCATTATGATTTAAAATCATCTGATGGACATTCTTACATCAGGCAAGGGAAACACATGGGTTTCTGTTTAGAACACACTTCCAGATAAAATTGTTGATTATTTTTCTTATTATTCTACCCCGCCAAATCTTCCAATAAAATGTGGTGGTTTTAATGTATCCATTCATCTTCTGTATTCTCACTGACCCTTTGGAGACAATCAGTGAAATGCTTGACCAGAAGTAAACCTGTTCATGACTTGTCCATAAGTAGAATATGATAATAAAACTCTGCCAATGCTGGCATAGAAAGCAATCTGTCAGTAGATAGGGTGCAAGGTGACCTGCTGGTGAGTTACATCCAAGTGTTTTCTCTCCTTTTGATCTTAGTCAAATAGGTTTTCCTCTCTTTAAATAAAGAGATCAAGACTGCTGTCAGTTCAAAAATTCAAAAACTCATTACCAGTTTAAACATCAGTCTTAACTGCTTGGTTGTCAGCAATAACCATTAAAGAAAAGAGCGTTCAAGATGAGTTCTTAAAAATGAACTAATTTAATTAATTAAATATTATAGATAACGATTCTTCCAACACTCTTCTGTGAGACATTAAACTTGTACGCTCATCAGTAATAAGAGAGAACCACCAAGAATTTATTAAAGTATTCAAAGCAGAGCAATACTTTCATGTGGCCAAACAAAAACGCTACTTGTTTCTGCCCCTTGAAGCCAGTGGTGATGGTGTGTGGCAGGCAATTTCTGGTAAATGGAAGTCCTGATGGAAACACAGTAGTATACATTAAGGATGTTCTTAACTCATGTTAAACCAAATTTTCAGCTTCAGAGTTTTAACAGCCACACAAACTGATACAAATATTATTTGTATCACGGAGTTGCCAGCACCAATGAGAAGAGCACCTTGCTACTAAGATTTTTTCTGTACCAGAGGCCAATAACTTTTATCAGTTCTACTACAAAGAGTGCTTGGTCAGCTCTGTGATCATGATCATTTTAATGACAAACACATCCATGGGCATTTCAAACGTACAACACTGACGGCAGCAGAGAGAGGCTGGCCAGGTTGTAAAATTGGGATGAAAAAGGATGCAGGAAAGTTACAAAGGAATTGGAACCCACTATATATATACTGGCTGTGTATTTACCTGAGAGATGACATTTTGAGCAGCACAATCCCCCCGACACAGCACTGAGAGGGCTTCTCTGCCAAGCTGGAGGAAATGGCACTGGTGAAGGACACCATCAAGTGATTTATCAACCCCATTTGCTCTGACATCCAAGTCGCTCTGGGACACCTCCAACCCAAATATAGCCACAATAAAGTCCAGGATAACTTTTGAGAACAAGCAGGAATATCATACAAGGTGAGATGCTTGCAAGCTACCAGCATTTTTTTGTTTTTGGTCAATTAGTTCTCTAAATGACAATCAACCTGGGCAATCACACTTTACCAAGTCACTCTTGTGACTCACTATAGGTAGAGATCTAACGTTTGCAAAGATGAAAGGAATTCACTAAAAAAACCAAACAACTACAAACAAACAAAAAAACCCCAATGATGACACTCAGGCAAATCCCAAAAATCTAAAATTCATCCCATACTAAAAAGCAGGCAACTTTACCACGGGTTAAGTAACCCTTGGTGTTACTGGGTTGGCTTTTTTGCAGTACTTTCCATCATTAAGTTAGTTCTTATATATCCTCAAAAACCAAACCCTATCTGCAGTTTACAGGCAAAGAAACAGAAGCTAAGTAGTTATGTAACTACAAGTCACGTATTTATAAATTGGGCTGCCTGGCTTATAGCAGCAATCTTAACTTCAAAACTCCCCAAGCAAGAATTTTCTCACTGCATCTTTCACAATCAGTTCATGACTTCATCAAGATGACTGAGATACCACAAAATAACCAATCTAACATGTCTCAGGACCAGAATTTTAATGTGCGTCTCATACTGCAACCCACATATATTTTAGATTTTTAAAATTCGGCCTCTGTTTCAGAAGTAGCTCATGTAATAGTGTGCTAAGGTCACAGTATATGCCTATGTGCTAAAATCTCACAATGAATACACAGAAAATAAATATTTACTGAATGTTCTTCAAATCACCCTGTAGTGTAAAATAGATAATCCCACACTGACTACAGAGAATTCAGTGTTGTTTTGTAGATTTCTACAGGATTTAAAATGACAGCTGCCTCATATCATGGTTATTCCTCCCTGCAACTCCTTTCAAAATCAAAAAGTGCATTAGGCTCGCTAAATTCCTTTTTTCACCACAATGACTTTCATCTATTTAACACCTTGGATAAAATTGGCCCATTGTGCATCAAATGAAGCCAGCTTTGGGTATCAGGTTCCTACTATAACTATTTTATTTGAAAGGTCATCAATATTTTTAATAAGGAGCATATTTTCTTTGCTCTGCTTTTGTGCAAAGTATTTATAAAGCAGTATTTTTGATCTAGAAAAATTGATTCCTCACACATTACTTTATCAATCCCAACCAAATACCTTAGCTGCAAAGTGCTCGCACATTTGCCTTTCAGTATTCTTCTGAGGCTGTCTCCTATCACAGTAACTTTTCTCCTTTTTTTAATATCAAAATATTCCGAGGTCGAGTCTCAACTTCTCATTGCTTTGCTCTCCTGAGGAAAAGAAGTAAGATTCTATTATGTCGTCTTCAGCAGCTGTGATGAGTGAGGGGAAAACAGGGAGAGAGAAGGATTTGTGCTAGAAGCTCATGCAAAATTCGAGACTTGAATATAGCACAAGTAGCACTTCAACATTTCAGACTCCTTCAGAGCCAAGATCCCTGGAGAGCTGAGTTTAAATCACTAAACTTATTTCAGGAAAGTGGAGAACACTCTGGAGAAAAGTCTGTCGACTCCAGCAAAATTAATAAACTGGTTGCTCCTGATGTGAACTACATTTCTTGACAGGAGTTTGACAAATTTCTAATTCCCTCTTAGCTACTTGTGAATGCTGCACTTGTTGCTCCTTTTTAACAGTTATTTAATACTATGGCACAACAGAAGTAATAAGAATTGCTAAGTTTCACTCACCTTGCAATTTCAGTGCCAGCTATAAAAAGGAAAACTGACCTTTCTCAATGCCTGTCAAAGACCAGCCTGTTCTTTCCTGGTTTTAAATGGTCATGTACAGAAAAAGTATGTAACCCCCATTGGGTGACTCTGTTTAAAGAAATCAGAATTAATAAATGGAAGCAAATCTCAAATGAAAAGTCCATAACATTATGGATTTTTTCTAAAGATGGGGCCCAATTGCCTCATATTGCTGCAAATCTAAATGGAATTGTGGCATTTAGTTGCCACCTAACTACATTCATTTAACTGACACCGAGTTTGGATGGACACTCACCTTTCAGGGGTTTTCTCATACTTATTAGAGTATCACTGGTTTTGCTTCTGTGTGTTTGGGGTGCCAGCAGTTTTGTAATGCTCAATGCACTGGTGATGCACAGGACAGTCAGACCCTGTGCTCAGGGGCTACTGGGAAAGCTTCATTCCTTTACAGAGATTTACAGATGATTATGCTGCACAGTTCAAATGCAGGTTATAATACATGTTCCAAGAAACAGAATAAGGTGTTAATATGCCCTTGACCTAAAGAATGCTTTAGAATTTTCTAATAAAAGTGCCTGAGATATGTGAATCACACTGAATCAAGCCATGGAACAAGTTAGAATGGAGTGGATGTTCTTTTTTCCAACACATACTAAAAAGGGGTATTTACCATCTCAGGAAGATCCTAAGCCAAATCAATGCTCCCAAAATGACACAGTTACTTCACAGCACAAAGGCCCTTTTTATTACTGTAAGGTAAAGTTCTGTTTACTGTAACTATAGGATTAGAGAGCACAAATACCACCCTGAAACACTTTTCACTTAAATTAGGGTTCTGGTATGTCTGTAATGGTATGGCAAGGTTAATGGTTATGATTCCCAGGATCCTGGACCTAGGAGCACCTTTCCATTAAGTATGAAAGATCTTCCATGAGGAAATGAAACTTTTCTGTGAAGGTCTATTCAGAAGCAGGAAAATGCCTGCTGTGGATAGAGAAGGGAAAAAAAGGTCACATTATGTTAAGAAGTGTCCTAGAAGACTGCACAGTGCTCTACACAAAGCCAGTGCTCACCACTACCATCACCTGGAACTTGGGACTCAGCACTTGTTGCTCCTGTGTGTTGGCAGCTCTGCTAATGGGGAAATGTGTTCCTGTTTGTTGATTTTGTACAGCTGCAAAATCATGTGTTCCACTGCTACAAAACTGCAATTTCAGTCTGCAAGGCAGCCAGGCTTCACCCACAGATCTGTGCCATGAGATTTGCAAGGCAGCCCCACTTTCAGATGATCTGGCCAAATCAGTCTTGCCTATTTGTTCTTTCAGATCTGAAAGGTTTCTTGTTTTTTATACATTACACTCCAAAGACAGCAGAGCACCTCAAACAAGTATTTACCACTAACAATATGCACATCAACTTGGCACTGAAAAAAGAAAGTTAATTTTAGATAAAAGCCCCAAGCAAAAATTCTTCCAGCACACGTTTAGACTGCCTTTAGCTTTTTCCCCTGTGTGGATGGAACTCAGGGAAGCTGTTGGTGTCATGTCTCTCTCCTTCCACTGTACAAGGTGGTGGGAAGGAAAGGGCTGGTGTGACTGCTGTTATTGCCACAGCAGGGCTGGGCCTGCCCTGCTGAGGCTCTGTGGGCAGGCCTGGAGCAGGATGCTCCGAGGCCTGAGTGACTGCACTCGTGCTCCACGTTTGCCAGAAATTGACTGTGCAACCATTGCACAAATTTGCATCGTTCCTACATAATATAATCTCCTACCAACAAGGTTAATTCATCCTGTTTCTTCCTCTTTTCCTTATCAGTCCTTATGATAATGTTTTTAACATGGATCCTGATTCTTGATAGGTTTGGATCACTTTTTGATTTGTTTGTGCTTCTTAACACAGAATATTCTGTAGAGCTCAAAATCTCTGGTGAAAGTCACGATGAAAAGATTTTATTTTGAGAAAACAGGAAATTTTGTTAAAATAGGTCTTTTTAGGCTATTCTGTACTTCATATCACCATTTACAGCACCTACCAGAAACTGTAACTATCTCTAACCACATTTAGCCAGCAAAATTCTTTCCTTAAGCCTTCTGTTCCCTGAAGACAAGGATTCCCTCAGGAATACAGCAAGAGCTTTTACAAACGTTTGGAAGCAATATGAAGCTGTGTACCAGTTAAAAAAAAAAAAAAAAGGAAAAAAAAAGAAAAGTATGAAAATATCCAAATAATCCACATTATTTATTCTCAGGGCTCCAGGGAAATTAAACAAGGGTGGGGAAAAAGGCATAACCTTACTCCTTTACATACACAGCTCAAATTTACCAGTATTAGCAACAGAAGCTCAAGACAAGAAAATTGAGCACTGGTCTGTAAATTCATTCTAATGACATCACTGCCAGGATTATCCTTTTGGGGATGGCTTGTGTAGGGGGTTGGGAGGAAAAGGCAAGGGATTGAGCAAGGGAGATTTGATTATGTTTGAGCTATTTCGATTTGAAGATGTTCTTAACTGACAAAACAGAAAGCGTCTTATCTGGGAAGGGATTTTGCTCAGCTGCTTTAAAAATCCTCCATACATACTGAAAGTCAGCACATTCCCTGGAGGATCAATTGGCTTGACAAACTCTAGACATCCTCTATACCATCTTAGAAAAAAAAAAAAAAAAAGTATTTCCATATAAAAACTTTCTCCAGGCAAAAGCACGACATGCAAAGGGTTGTCCTGGGGCAATTAAAAAAGAACTTCTCATAAGTAAATTTAGTGCTTGCAAAAGTTGCTGCAGTGACAACATTTGCTACCAAAGGGTTCTCTTTAATCCAACAAGCTGCAGCAGAGCAAATGTCTCCCCTGCCACTGCTCTCACAGCAGCATGAACGAGATCTAAAGGTGGGTGAGAGCTCTTCAGGCTCATTCATCAAGAAAACTGACTTCTACCTCACAAGCTGTCTCACTGATTTAAGGAAAACCCTCATCCAAACTTTTCAAGTGCTTAAAAGAGTTCCTACATTTTAAGCAGTGAAGTGTTGGTCTCTCTGATGGGGCCAAGGTTACTGCCAACTGTAGTTAACAAAAGCCCTGAATGCAGCTGATACACGGTCAGTGAGAAAATCACATCTGCTTCAGATTCCTTGCATTAAAACAGAGTTAATCTAAGATAGTACCAAACAGCAAGCAAACTCAACAAAGCTATTCCTCTTATTCTTAAAAAGACAAAATATAGGAAGAACGTAATTTAATAAATAAAGCCTTAATTTTTAAAAATCTGAAATTACAGATAATTATCCTTACAGGTGGGTTTACGATTGTTTGGAGAACACGGAAAATTTAGCAACTACCTATTTTAGGATACTAAAATTTAGCAACAGAAGAGCTGTACTGGCTGAAATGTGATCTCTAGCTGGAGATCAAGGCAAGGGCTGCAGTTCATAGCCAGGAGGATCCCCTGGCAGCTCTCAGTTGGGTCATCAGCTGGGTGCCTGAGCACTGCCAATTCCCAGACTGGATCTGAACACCACAGCGTGAAAATCAGTCATGCTCATGTACCTCAGCTAACCCAGAGCTGCTGCTCTGGGCTGTAAAGAAAGTGCAACTTAGTTTAAGTTTAGGTACCTGTGAAGGTGCCTGGAGTTCCTATAACCTGCAGGTAGAAAGTGTGAACGACACCTCTGTACAACAACTACTTGATAATGATTGAAGATTCACTTTCCATTCTCTGCTCCTGAGAAAACCCAAGTCACCACTACTGTGCATATTTCCTGCAATCCCAGCACTCCCCGTTCTTTTACACCTGGCACCAACTGATGAAACAGCTGCTGGGGGTTTCAACTGTTTTCAAAGAGGATTTCACGGCTGAGGATTCTGAGATTCTGTGGGACCACCACACACTCCATATGCCAAAGCCCCACCTATGAACTGCAACATGGTCACTGTGGGATGAAGCACAGCACACCCTGACCTGCAGGCCCAGAACTGTGTGATTTGGCACAGTTTATCATGCTCACTTTGGAGATAACACAGCCTGCCTACAACACTCTGGGTAAACACCTCTAGCAGTTAATACACGAAATAAACTGATCAAGAAAAAAAATAAGGATGAGCTACACTAAAAAGAAATTAATTACTCATTCTCACTATAGTTATATCAAGGAATGTGTTAAAAAGTGATGGGATGTCTCAAAGTGACTCTTTTGTTCTACAGTCTTAAGTATGAGGCTTTGCTATCTTAGAAATTATGTTGTAAAAAACATTACTACAAGTTTATCTCACCACAGTGCAGTAAACTGGACAAACTTAGTTCAGCATTCTCTCATGTCCCAATATTTATGCTAACCCAAGTATGTTCAGGAAAATGTGAATTGAGTGTTCTACCAATATTTTAAGAGTTAAGGTGTTTTTGTTTTCTTATATCTCCAAATTGCATACATTAAAGAATGAGAAGCTTAGAGAAACTCCTGCCTAAGACACTTCGCATAAAAATAACATGTTACCTGGTAACATCAGTAGCACTGCACAGATGCAACCAAGCATTGAAACTCTTGAATCAAAAGGTAAGAGAAGGACAGGAGAGCCAACTAAAAAAACCCCAAAAAGTAAGTTGGGAGGACCTCTAAAGCACAAATTCACTAACAACTAATTAAGAACATTGCATCAATACTCCAAGTAGCTCCGGTGATATCTCCATAAAGGAATTTGATGTTTCAGTGCTCACTCTCATTTGTGCATTTCCATATGCACCTCAGTCCATATGTGTGAATAGCTGGATGGGTATTTTCCCCCATAATTAGGTCAGTGGATCCAAGGAAAGGATTTGTATGTGCTCATGAACCAGACATTTGATTTCTGGTCTCCATCTTCATTACAGGGGTGACATTGTCTCACGGATTCTATTGCTGAGGACAAACACAATCAAGTTTGAAAGGTACTAATACACCTCAGAAAAATCATATAAACATATCCTGATAGGTTTCTGACTAGCAGCATCATGGAACAACATTCAGCTGACAGAAACACAACGACAGTAGTGGCCAGTTGGTTTAAATTAGTAATTGCTATCCATCATTGGTTTATTTGTGGGGGTTTTTTCCCCTCAAACTTCTGGCAAATATAATGAAAAGGGATGACATGGCAAAGTGGAATTCAGGAAAAAAACCCTTCAAAAGCAGACAAGATTTAGATTTAACCTTTTGTAACATGAATTGCCATGTTCAGCATGGGTCAGACAGGGAATTTGTTAATATTTGGAAAGAGCCTCTTTTGAACGCCCTGAAAATGAGCTGTATTCATTACTAAAAATCATAGACGAGTTGCATAAATATTTACTGAGCTGAAAGAACATGTTGGCCAATGTTTTCCACAAATCAGTGGAAGGGAGCTTCTAATTAATGAAAGCAAAGCTGTAGGGTTTACTAGGCACTTAGGGCCAGTTCTGGAAGCTGAACACAAATGCCATAGTTCAAACACTGCAGTGTATTAAGTCCTAGTGCTCTCTTACTCTCGGCTGACTGCTCACAAAGTGTGAAGAGGATTAAGGTGGATGGGATCACTGCCAGCCTGAAGTTGTTAAATGACTGCATTAGTAAAAAAAGCTCCATAACTCACTGCTGTTGAATATTTCTCCTACGAAATTCTCAGCCTCTGGAAAGATAAACAGGGAGGAGGAAAGGGCTTGTATGGGGGTTTTCTTGGGGAAGTTAAAGTGCACTTACTGCAGTGACAACAGCAGGATCATAACCACCTGACCCACTGAATACAAATAATAACTTGGGGGAAAATGCAATAATTAATGACCAAGTCTTTGTGCATTCCATCAAGTACAAACAGCTGTCATAAATATCTTAATTGAAAGAGCTGCTGGATAGGGAATTATAGCACTGCAAAATGCTTCTTCCTTCTGCTTCACCACAGAACTGGAACGTGTCAAGGCTTTAAATTTTTAAACACAGCTTTCATATTCTTTGGTCCACAGAAAAATCTCTGAAAAAACAGCTTGTTAAGAGATTCATCTAGAACAGCCTCCTACCTTTCTTTCTGTCTGGAATGCTTCCATGCACTGAACAGACATCACTCTACCTATCAAAGTTTTTAATAATATAGTCTAATTGTTTAAGCACTACATAACCTTCTTCAAGGGGATCCTATTCCTTATTATATGAAGAGTGAAAGCAAATCTTCTGGCTAAATTGTCACATCTTCTGAAAAACTGGGCAGACCTCAAGGTTTGCCCTGGTTTTTCTTATGGGTAAAAGAGTCACCATAACAAAGGGCTGAAATTTTTGGAAGTCAGAAAGACAGATCATTTCTCATATCCAGAGTGTAGCCAGAGAAAATGTGGAAAAGGAGACCAACTCTACAGTTTTAGTAACAAGTTATTATCAAATGAATAGAAGAATTTTGTGCATGCCAAAACCTTCTCAAAAGGGCAGTCCACTGGTGTCTGCTCATTACACACAACATTTTCGAGATGAACAGATCCTACCACTGCTGCCTCCTCTATTAAGAAAAGTCATTTTATTTGCCACTACCATATTTGAACATTTGGGGTTTTTTATTGCCTCCTTTTGCCAGTAAAGAATGACTAATAACAGTAATTTGTAATTTCCCAGCTTTTGTGGTTTCTGTATCAAGCAGTGTTCCTTATCTTTTGCAAGTTTCAATTTGGAGAAAATTATCTTGTATACCATTTTTCCCCCCATTTTATGTCAAATTAAAACCTTCTGACTCCTGGCTATAGCATAGGTGACCAACACACCACCCAAGACAGTGATCAAGCTTTCCTGTTTTGATAAGGTTGCAAACAGGGCAGGTATCAGAAGCATGATCTGTGTTGGTCAATCAAAGCATGCTGGAATCAAACTGTCTTTCGAATTTGAAACTGAACCACAAGGACAGGTACCAAAAACAGGAAACACCACTTTCCCCCCGACCCTGAGAAAGGCTTTTCTCTCTTCTAAAGCACACACTGCAGTGTCCCTGCCAAAAGCTGGCATTCATTTTCTCTCTTGGCAGACATTAATTCCTTACTTTAGATGCACAACAAGCAGCTGACTCAGGCCTTTGAAGACCTTGATCCCCACCTCCCTCCCAAGCTGTAACTCAGCTCCTTTGCTGCACAACCCCTGGAAAACAGCACAGGTCACAAGGAAACTCTGGGCCTATCCTCCCCTCACTTTATGTCTTCTTCAGAGGTTACTGAAGACAAGAATCTGTTTTATACAAAATACTGATTGTTCTTTTGATCTACATCTTAGAAGATGAACAACCATTCATGTGTTCCCTCCCAATGCTCCTCAAGCCTTATTAAGCTCCACTAAAAACTGCTTATTAAACAACAAACTAGAAAGCACAAAAAAACACTGAGTTATACTTGCTTACTAGGAAAGAAATTAAAAGCACAGATTTTAAGGAATGCAGGCCAATCACCACTGCATTTTCTCAGCTCTTCCACATCTAGAACATGGGAGCTTAAATTTGCACAACAATCTGCAGTGTCTGAGATCAAGAGAGCCTCTACTGTTTCACAACCATGGGGGAAAGTGAAACATTATAATGGTTAACACAGAATAAAAAGAAGAAAGATTTAAAATGATGGGAATATCTACTGCTGCCCTAAAAATGCAGAACTTAAGCAGTCTTTCCTTTTTCTTGATCTTTGGCTGAAGGTGTTTTTTACAAGCAGGAGAAATAGAAATGGCAATCACTCATTTTGGAATCAAGCAGAGAACCCAAAGCAAGGCAAGGGCACGCTGGTCCCAAGAAGCCAAGCTGTGAGCTCTGCACACACAGCCGTTTCATCTCGAGAACATGCTGCCAGTGTATTCCAGGAACGATGCGCCGTCTGCTCCTTTTCCTTCTTTCGGTTTCACAAGCATAATACAAACCAACCGAAAGTACCACTCCATTCTGAGACAGAAGCAGAGAGAGGAGAGGAGGAGTGATGAAACTAAAGTTGGACTGTACAAAAAGAGTGCTCCAGAACTCCCTAGCTCAGCTCTCTCAAACTGGGATGTGCCAACAGAAAGGTTTAGAGTCTACTGGCGCCATGGCCAAGCTACTCATTTTCAGCACTGCCCGAATCTCAGCAGAGATGCAGCACTGGAAAACTTCCCAGCAGTCTTCCTACCTAAGTTTCCAGGTCTGGCAGCCTGAAAAACCAGTCTTTTAATTCTAATATACTTCAAAGTGAGTACAGACACCCAAGAACGTTTTAAGCATGGTAGACAATGACCTACAGCAAATGTATATTGCCCATGTGACACAAATATTCTATGAAAGTTCTAGACTGAAAAAACAAAGAAATTTCTTCCTAAAAAAAACAAACTATCAAATATCACAAAGCACAGTTTAAGTGAACTTAAACTCATTAAAAATAATTATTAATTTTACCTGGTAACACTTCTTAAAAAACACCATCAGTATCTTTTTCCACACAAAAGAGTAACTCTGTGCTCTTTGGCTAGGACTGTTTTCTTTAGTAGCATTCAACACTAATACCTCAACTACTACTTTTGTACAGAAATTTTTTAAGAGTTTGTTGCTGGCTTTCCTTCTTCAGATGAGCTTATATGAGCTCCTTTACACTGGCATAAAACAGGCAATGATGACATTCTTGCACGCAGCTCTCTGAACAAAAATACAACTGGTGCTCCCTAAATGGATCATTATTTCTCTTCTCCTGGCCCCATGTGTATGTCTAATATTGTGTGGCTTTCCTAGTATCTGCTTGATAATTACCTTCAATGAAAAGCTGACCACAGACATTGAACAACATGAAACATAACAGTAATTCTACATCAGGAAACAAAACAATCGCTCTTTCATCATAAAGCTCTTTTCCAGGTATCCATGAACTACTGCAGACTCAATTCCATGCTAACATTCACACCTGCTTAATCAAAGCCAGCACTGCAGAAGGTAATGGATCAATCAGGCTTTATTTACTGCTACTTCACTGTGTTTTCACATCTAAAGCTGATTGAGTCTCACTTTTTAAAATTAAAGTGGTTAAGGAAATTTCAGACCAATATTTATACAAGCTAATATAGAGTAGAAAACTCGCTTGTCCTAAAAGTTTTCTGATTTCCTTCATCCTCAACCAGCACTAATGAATCTGGTTTAATGCCACCAGATTAGTGTCACTGTACTGAAATACCACCTGTGTGATCCTTAAATGAATCTGTTTGGCAAAACACCTGCAAAGAAACACCAACAGAGAAACTGCCTGTATATAAAGACTGCATCAAAATGTTTCAGTGAAAATCTTAATAGAGTCTTTGCTGTAAAGAGAGTCTAAATATTTCATCTATTTACAACTTTTGTCCACCCAACCAGAAAGAAGAGGTGGACAACTTGTTCTATAAGAATCTGGAGAATGTTTCAGAATCACCAGCCCTTGTTCTAGGACTTCAACCTGCCAGACCTCTGCTGGGAACTTAATACAGCAGAAAAAAGGCAGCCCAGGAAGTTCTTAAGAGTGTGCAGAGGAGAACTTTATGTCACAGCTGGTGAGTGAGCCCAGCAGGAGAAGGTCTATGTTAGACCTGTTGTTTGCAATAGAGATAGGCTGGTGGGAGATGTGATGGTTGGAGGCTGCTTGGGACACAGTGACATGAAATTACAGAGTTCTCGATATTTGGTGAAATCAGGAGGAGCATCAATAAGATTTTTACACTGGACTTCCAGAGGGCAGACTTTGGCCTATTCAGGAGCCTTATTCAGAGAGTTCATTGGGAAGCAGCCCTTAAAAATAAAGGAGTTCAGGAAAGCTGGGTGTGCTTCAAAACAGAGATCTTGAGGGCACAGGAACAGACTATTCCTGTGTGCTGAAAGATGAGTTGATGAGGCAAATGTCCAGCCTGGATGGGCAATGAGGTTTCGAAGGAATTTAGGAATAAAAAGAAGATGTATCATCTCTGGAAGGAGGGTCAGGTTTCTCAGGAAATATTTAAGGGGGTGCTAGGGCACGTAGAAAAAAAATTAGGGAGGCCAAAGTTCAGTTTGAACTTAATTTGGCAACTTTTGTAAAGGATAATAGAAAATGTTTTTACAAATATATTAAGGGCAAAAGGAAGGGTAAGACCAACTTTTGTTCTCTACTGGATACAGGAGGGAACTTAGAAACTGCAGACAAGGAGAAGGCAGAAGTACTCAACACTTTCTTTGCCTCAGCCTTTAGAGGGAAGATGACTTGTCCCCAGGACAACCGTCCTTCTGGGTTGGTAGATGGTGTCAGGGAGCAGAATGGTCCCCCTGGTATCCAGGAGGAGGCAGCCAGAGAACTGCTGAGCTGCTTGGATATTCATAAATCTATGGGCCCAGATGGGATCCATCCCAGGGTGATGAAGGAGCTGCCAGATGAGCTTGTGAAGCCGCTCTCCATCATTTACCAACAGTCCTGGCTCACTGGGGAGGTTCCAGATGACTGGAAGCTGGCCAATGTGACACCCATTCACAAAAAGGGTGGGAAGGAGGATCCTGGTGATTATAGGCCATTCAGTCTGACCTCAGTACCTGGTAAGGTAATGGAGCAGTTTATGCTGAGTGTCATCACACAGCACGTACAGGATGGCCAGGGTATCAGACCCAGCCAGCTTGGGCTTAGGAGGGGCAGGTCATGTTTGATCAACCTGATCTCCTTTTATGACCAGGTGACCCGTCTGGTGGATGTGGGAAAGGCTGTGGATGCTGTCTGTTTGGACTTCAGCAAGGCCTTTGACACTGTCTCCCACAGCATTCCCTGGAAAAGCTGCAGCCCATGGCTTGGACAGGAGCACTCTGTGCTGGGTTCAGAATTGGCTGGATGGCCAGGCCCAGAGAGTGGTGGTGAATGTACTGCATCCAGCTGGGGGCCAGACACCAGTCGTGTCCCTCAGGGGTCTGTGCTGGGGCCAGTCCTGTTCAATATTTTTATTGATGACATGGATGAGGGTATTGAGTCCTTCATGAGTGAATTTGCAGGCAACACTAAGCTGGGAGCGTGTGTTGATATGTTGGAGGTTAGGAGGGCTCTGCAGAGAGACCTGGAACATTTAGATGAATGGGGAGAGTCCAATGGGATGAAATTTTAATAAGTCCAAGTGCCAGGTCCTGCCTTTTGGCCACAATAACCCCCTGCAACACTGCAGGCTGGGGATGGTGTAGCTGGACAGTGCCCAGAAAGGGACCTGGGGGTGCTGGTTGACACCTGGCTGGACACGAGCCAGAGGTGTGCCCTGATAACCAAGAAGATCAGCGGCATCCTGGCCTGGACCAGGAATGGTGTGGCCAGCAGGAGCAGGGAGGTCATTGTTCCCCTGTGCTTGGCACTGGTGAGGCCACACCTCGAGTGCTGTGTCCAGTTCTGGCCCCTCAGTTTAGGAAGGACATTGAGACACTGGAGCGTGTCCAGAGAGGGCAATGAGGCTGGTGAGGGGCTGGGAACACAAGCCCTGAGGAACAGCTGAGGGAGCTGGGGTGGTTTAGCCTGGAGAAAAGGAGGCTCAGAGGTGAGTCTCACTCTCTGCAACTTCCTGAAAGGTGGCTGTAGTCAGGTGGGGGGTGGTCTCTTTCTCCAGGCAGCAGCTGACAGAACAAGAGGACACAAGCTGCACCAAGGGAAATATAGACTGGATATTAAGAAGTTTTTTACAGAAAGAGTGATAAAGTACTGGAATAGTCTGCCCAGGGAGGTGGTGGAATCCCCATCCCTGGATGTGTTTCAGAAAGACTGGATGTGGCACCCAGTGCCATGGTCTAGTTGTGGTGTTAGGGCATGGGTTGGACTCGATGATCTTGAAGGGCTCTTCCAACCTGGTGATTCTGTGAACTCTCCCATCAGCTGTAACATCCCATTTGGCATGCACTGAGAACTGGTGTAATTCAGCTTTCTTGCATTACTGGCAGAGTGAAAAACAATGACCTTTCAATTTTAGCATTAAAATGCTGAGCATACTAAAGAGAAAAAAATCTGTTTTAACTCCTATCTTTTAGCCTTGCAAAGAGACTGAACTGAAAGTATGCACATGATGCTTTTGTTCAAGAGACTACCTAGAGGAAGGGATGTAGTCTGAGAAGGTAGGAACCTGGATTTCAACAAATCTGATGCAAATCCCAAATACAGACAAGAAATCATCAATGTTATTTACAGACAGGGTGAATTTAAAAAGAGCTCACAGTGCTTTCCTTGCTTATGAATTCAGATTTGCATAGAAAAGTTATGACCAGTTGTTGGCCAAGTGAAAACAAGACCTCATTCTACTTACACACGTGAAATACAAGTTTATTCAAGCTTGGAAAAACAGGCAATAGCAGATTAGACGATAACATTATTTCAAAGTACCAGAGCCCTAGCACTTGCCTGAAATGGGCAAGAATTTATAAACAGAGATGGATGTCTCTTCATTAGACTTAGGTAAAGGATATTAAATGAAAACAAGCTAGAATATGTCCTTACTTTAATTAGTAACCAGCAGTCTGTATTTTGAGGTGCCCCTCCCATTGGTTTTATTGAATACACTGAACAATATTAACTGAAAGGCACCTCAGGAAAATAACAACATCTGATTGTCCAGGTACAAACAACATTCCTTCCCAACATAGTGAACCTCCAGAAAAAACTTAGGCCCAAGAGAAGCATACAAAATAGGGATGTTTATTGAGCAGCAAAATATTAGTTAGAACTCCACCTGCAGGAACATAAAAAGGAAATAACCCTTGTTTTTCATGGCATCCAAAACAGACTGAAATGTTAGGTCTTGCTGTCCTCTTAAGGATAACAAAGAAGTGAGAAATGTACCCTCTGGAAAAAAACCTCAGCCTATTGCTCTTAAATGTAATAATAATAAGAAAGAATATTCCAAAAATCCTATTAAAGGATAATTGACAATAGTCTTTTATATTAAACTCTAATGCTCACAGTCAGACCACTGAAGCAGCCTTGGAAATATCAAAGATCCACTAGATCTTATCTTGCCAAGATGTAAAATACACCCCAAGGAAGTTCTCCTCTCTCTCTCTGCTTATTCTCATGCAGATCTGTTCCTGACATATCCTTGGAGACTGCTTTGGGACAGGCAAGAAGCTGCACTACATAAAAACTCTAAGGACTCCAGTGAGTCCCTCTATGGTTCCTGGAGCTCTTACAGAAAAGAATTTTTCAGTGCTTGGTAAGCAAAAGGTTAATAGCCTATATAAAAAAACACCTCTAACAAAAATGTTATTCCAATTGTATTACATTTAGGAGCCCTGAGGGTCATGGGGTAGATAATCAAAAAGGACAAGGAGGAAATTAAAAAAAGGAAGAAGGCAATCAAAAAGGGCATTTAGAAGGACCCGTAATCCTCCATAGGAAGAATACTAATTATACTACTGCATCATCTTATAATTAACCCTGATCTAAATTTTTTTTTTTTTATTCTAGCTGTAATAACTTTCACATGTACAATGATTTGATTGCTAATTCTTGCCAGTTGTTCTTGAACAGCTATTTTAGGGTTTGTAGCTACTTTTTACATAGCAGTTTAACTCTCATTTATAAAAAAATAAGACAAAATATTTAGATAGTTGGATTTTTTGTCATCACTTATTCCAATTAGCACACTGATTTCCTTTTATTCTGCCAGTGCTGGCTGATGCACTCTTTTTCTTTCCCCAATGTCTCTTCTATTTAGGAGTGAAATGAATCTCCAATATAAATCAGTTGCACCCACTTCAGGAGTCAAACCTGGCCATACATCTTGGTGATGACTTCCATTGGTATTTCGTATTTCATTTAATAAACATGGGATATCACTGTAGCCAGCACACTAAATTCTCAACATACCTTCATTCCATAGCAGACCCCTGCTTGAGCTCACCTGCATTCTTGGGTGACTGGGCACACATTGCTATGATATTTCCAATGACTTACAAACAAGTCTGAGTTCTTGCCAAGCTGCAGAAAAGCAGCAAGGCTTAGGAGAAGGTGCTCCCCCCTGGATGAAAGCTTCTCATTTATGTATGAAGCAAAAATTAAATCCCAAACTAATCTGGAATGTTGACACATGCAGTGATTTCACAAGAAAATCTGATAGCAAAAATATTTAAAAAGTGGACTCTACAACCAATCTGGAGGACTGAGAAGATCCAGAAAACAGCCTGTCCAAAGTCTGCCTCCAAAAGAAGAACTCTACAGACGTCACTTATTTTTTCCCTTGATGCTTTGGATTCATTCCAGCCATACATCCTCTCTGCAGATAAAAAAGCAGATGTGTTCCCCTCGAAGATTCAGATGTATGAACAAGGATACAAAGCAGCAGAAATTACTTCTAACTGAATGTTTGTAGCATGATATGAAGTAATCCTGTAATGTTTCTTACATTCTTCATGTATCTGTAAGGCACCTTGGTAATTAGTTCTTAATGGTCACTAGATTCTCAGACAATTAACATTTGGAGGGCATTATTCCCAAGCCAGGGCCAATCTAAGCATGGCAGTCTCTAAGGCTTCCTCCACAGCCTGTGTCAAGGGAGCAGGCATGTTTTCTTATCATTTTTTAAAAAACACCTCACTACAGAAAGACAGGGCCTGAGGGTTTTGGCTCACATGGTTTATGAAACATCAGCTTCAAAGAAATCTGGAGACTGTACTGTGCAGTCAGCAGAATGTACTCTCTGGAAAAATATATTACTCCTCTGGAGGAAACAGAATAACAGTAAAAACCAAAAAGGCAATCCCTGTTATTAATACTGATTTCCTGCTGGTGAACCAAATAAGGTATTATTTTCAAAGCAAGAATTAAACCCCGATTAAAGGGCAAACCCCAAACTTTAGTTCTGCATCAAGAAATGTTGTCTAGGCACGGTAGTAGTTTGCAGAGAGCAAATAACGCCACAATTTCTTCCCATATCAGTCAAAACATCTGCATAAGAATTCAGGAAAAATGAATGCTACCTCCCTGAAAAACAAGTAAGAATAGAATACTCTAAGCCTGGTTGAAAATATCAAGCCTTTTTTGTTCCTTTGAAACTCTATCTTACCCTAAATGCATGTTCTCAATCAATATTTAATAACACCAAAGTCACAGCACCCTGAGGCATTCAATATATTCTCCTATTCCTATTATTTTCCATGTGGTAATATTTAATATAGTCACTGAATAATTTGAATTGATAGTTGCACTCCACAGATAATCCTAAAAACTGAACTTGATGCAAAGTGTAAACTTCTATTGCAGCTTGCACCACCAGGCAGCTGAAACTGAAGTTATGGAATTAGGGAATAATTATTATTTAATGTAAGATCTCCTCTGATTCAGAAATACTGACTGCAGCTGCAGTGATTTTGTCACAGGAAATTGTCACATTAGTTAGTGTGTTTTCTTTTTGCTGGCTTATCTCACAAGGTAGTAACACAGCCAGCAGTGAAATGAAGCACAGATTTATCTCATTAATGACCTATCACTCCTAATCCCTTCTTCTCATATTCAAAAACAGAACTGAGAGCAAACACACTAAACAGTTAACATTTGGAAACATCAGGAAATGGTAAAAATGGCCACAGTTTGAATGAAGGTCAGCTCTGAATGGTGAACGAGCACACCCTGTTATGCCCACTCAGGCTGTGCATTCACAGAATGCTCCTAATGTTATTCAAAGTTTTCTTTGTTAAAAGTTGTGCAGTTATTCCCACTTTTGCCCTGGGTACCTGAAGGTGGTGTCTGCTTAAGCACCTGGATACTCAGCAGTCACAGTAAGCAGTAAGGAATTTTCTGCCTCTGTGGTTAAACAGAGCCCTCTTGTCTTGCCAGAAGCCTGACATGGAAACATTTTTCTGTGACTGACAGAAGCAAATAAAGGATTAATTCACCTGCTTTCGACTATTGCTTTTATAAATATAACAAGAATGCCTAGAAAGGGTAATTGCCACCAAGAGAAACTACCTGCTATTGATTTTTTCCTTTTTTTTTTTTTTTAAACACAGTGAGCAAAATTATAAAGAGCAGGTATTAATTGAAGTTAGAGAATTAAAAAAATATAAATACATTTGGTGATAACTAGAAAATAACAGTATCAGAAGATCAATTTGCATAAGAAACAAAACTTAAAGGGATTATCAGACATTTTTTGGTGCGTATGCAAAGTAATTGCTGGCTCAATTAAATGGCTCCCCTTTAAGAAAAGAATCATGTTGAATCCAGTGTGCAAGTAAGTTCCACTCACAGACAGGGTCTGACTGATATGGAAAGAAGTAATCCTTGTTGGAAATGTTCTTAAACATTAAAGAGCATTTTGGGGTGTGTGTGCATGCCTTCTTGAAACTACTGCTGCTGGGCTGCCCTGTGGTGCTACAAAAACACAGCAATAGGGCTGGCTCCTGCCCAGGGTACATTTATTTTCCAAGGTGTGCAATATGTGTTTTCTGGTTTGAGGCAAAACTCTTTAATGATGTGGCTCAGAGAGCCAGGAATCATCTGAGGAATAAGCTTAAAGTACCAGTCAGCTAAATACCAGCTAAATTTATGCTAAGGAATAAAGTATGAAGGCAACTCAACAATGACATATGTTAGCCTGGAAAGCAGGGGTGGGAGATTTGTATGTTAAATTTTTGTTTTCCTCCACACAGAAGCCCTTTTCTACTTCTTCCCCAAGAACCAGGCATGGTGGGACCCCCACCTCCAGGAACTATTGAGATGGGACACTGATCTCTGCAGACACTACAGCATCTCCCTGCTGGGTTTTCTGCAGCTTTCAGCATGTATTGAATGCTGATGGTAGCTAGAACCTGCTTCTTCTCTCATTCATTTGTTAAATAAGCAGGCTCCCAACTCCCTCCTGTGCAGCATAAAACAAAAAAAGGGAGGCAATAATGTGAACACTTTAACTCAAATAAAACTGAATAGAATAGAGATGAAACATTTCTTTACATAAATTTCTCCCTGCTGAATTGCAAAAGCATTCTGCAAACAATAGATGTGTTATTCTAAGGGGAACAAAAATAAAGAAATCTCATTTAAAATGTTAGGCAACCTAAGCACAGGCCCACTACATCCCCCCTAGCTTTGTTATTGGTTATCCAAAGCCAAGCAAGCCTGTTACCTGGATTACTGACAGGCTGACAATGGAATTATTCCTGGTACAAAGCTGCTTTGCAATCAAATTTAACTTCTGAGGTTTGTGGGGATTTTTAACCACTGAACTACAGTTCACCTACTTTCTGCACAGCAAACAAACCTACCGTTCTCAGAATTTCAGTTTATCAAAGTTGTCCTGAAGTTGTCAAAGAGACAAAAAAACCAAAGAAACCACATAAGATATTCCCCCCAGCTCAGTGCAAGGGTATCAAAGCTCAGAGGATTTGTGCATTTTCCTGACACCGCTCTGTTCCTCCCTTCTCCGAGCACGCTTACACCAACACAGATAAGAGCTCACACAAGACTCTCCATTGCTTTGAAGACCCTCACCCTGTGTATGAACTCAGAAACACTGTCTTGGGTACTGTGCACTCAAAATGTGGGCCTGGGAAAATGCAGGCTTGGTTACTAGAGCTGAAACGTTTCTCCTGTTTAGAAAAAGCTCTGAGCTCACACAAATGACACAGAAAGGCAGAGCAGGCTATGCAGATTTATATTTCGTTGGCAATTCTGTGACAGAAGTTGAAAATTGGTAAGGGAGAGAGACAGGCAGGAAGAGAGAAAGATACTAATTGGTGAATATTCCAAAGAAAGTTAAGTGAGATTAGCAGTAATTGACACCCTGCTCTCTAACTAGGTTGCTCTGTCTAAGACACTCAAGGCAGATAAGGACATTTGGATAACTAGGGAAATACACATGATGGATGTGCAGAGCCTATAAACAGGCAAGCCACAGGTACTCCCAGCCTCTGATGCAGTTGCCTTGAGAGCAATTGCTCTCCCATAAACACCCTTTTTTCCCAGCGTGCTACCTGCAGGTGACTAAACTGCTTTCATGCATTTCCAATTGCAGTTGATTTTCTCCTGATTCTGCTGTAATTGGCTCATTTGCTTTCAGAAATGCTTTCAGACCTGACTTCAGCTTCAGTGACTTCTAAGTAGCATTGCCAGACTGGAGGAAGAGAGCCATTAATGTCACCAGGTGTGCTCTGCAGCCACTCCATTTACAGCAGTGAATCGCTGTGACCTATAAACAACTGACACTCATTGAAATCTCTCTGGATAGGAGAAATAGAATTTTAGTTACAGACTCTGTAATATGCAAAGTAGACCTGAGTGAACTGTTCATAGAGAATAATCTTTATGGCAAATTCTCCCTTTTTCCTAGTTATGAATAGGCTTTGGCTTTCATGAATTCACTTGTGATTTAAAGGAGTTTGACCTTTTGAGAAGAAAAGGTAAATTAGCAAACCATTGCCATTCCAGTCAGGATCCAGTCTCTCAGATCACAGCCATGTACTTGATTATTTAACCAAGGGGGATGGTCCTGCTCCCTGACTGGTTTACATGTATGTTTGTAATTAAAGAACACTGAAAGATGGATTAAAGACGTTCACAAAATGACTGAAATTCAACTACTGGAAAAGACTGAGCTCATTCTAATACACACCAGAGCCAGTTTTGAAGTGAATGGAGAGGGTGCACGATCTCCTGTACTCAGGGGATTGCCAATCTCCTCAAGTGCAAGCACTTGCTTTACCAAATTCTGGCTTTGGGTGGTGTGCTGCTTGTCTCACTTGGAGGATATTTAGCAATTTGGGAGTGCAGCTCAAGCCTGCTTGGGCTGCTTGTAAAACATACACCATATCCTCTTACCCATAATGTTCAGTACAAACAGGAAACCCACTAGAGTTAAGTTTGGGACCAAGGCTTCTTAATTGTGTCTTGTACTTCCTTTTCACCAACTTCTCAATCTCTTATTGAATATGGATGAGAATAGAAAAAAGTAAAAATGTTTTAGGAATTTGTTGGAAAAAGAATTGGAAAAAAAACCCCAAAAACTTCCTGACAAAAATAATTGTAAAAGCCCTGTGCTTTTCAAAATAGTATAAGAAGTCATTTCATCTGAACAGTTTCAATGTTCCTCACCTGCACTACCCTGTGGTTCTGAGACAAGGCCAGTGATTCCTGTTTTTCAAAGCTTTTACTGTGTGTGAAAAATGAACACGAGCCACCAGGAGCAGAGCCCCTTCCAAGAGGCAGAGTGACAGCAGCTGAACCTCTGCCCCTTGAGCTTCAACACAAACACAGGAAGTCAAGGTTTGGCCCTTCTCTCCCACACAGCCTCACGTGATAGAGATACTGCACATGAAATCATCCTGCAGGACTTGTACCGATCTACCTGGCACTGCACGTGCTCAGCTACTCAAGAGAAATCCCACTGTGATGCAATTCTTCCCTTGCACAGTCTGTGTTCTCTTTGGTTGCCCAATCTCAAGTCATCCTCTGCTTACCATGTGTTTTATTAAAAGTTAGCTATGAGAACGTACCTGCAACAGCTGTAATGGCAATGCTATTTCCCCATGCCCTTTGTTGCTTTAGAGCACCCATTTCATAATCATTTCCACAAATGGGTATACATGTAAGGTCTACAGCATTTGCTGTTGATCAGTTTATGAGATTTTCACGTATTTGGGTACAGAGAAATTAGTTGTCATATATTCAAGCCCACGATCTCTACATGACTGTCATCTTTCAGTGTTTTTGCCTCCAGTTACATTGCATTGACAGAAGGTGTATTTTTCACAGCTAGCTGTAATTTTTTCCAGCATATTCACTGATCATCAGTCAAAACATAGATCTGAAAGTAAAACTTTGTCTGAGAAGAAAGATTACAATGGGAAAAGAAAAAAAGAAAAGGAGAAACAATTGCTGTCTCCACAGACCTTTTTAGTAGGGGAACACTTGAGGTTGTACACTCAGTTCTGTAGGGTCATTTTATAAATTACCATCAGGTTTAATGTAAGAGAGCTTAATTAAGCTCCCTGAACAATGCTAAACACCTAACTGCCCAGTGGAGGTGGAAACCACAACACAAAAATTATACTTTCAAAAGCAAAATAATCCTACATATAAAATAGACAAATAAAATAAAATAGATTCAGGGGCATGTAAAGTAAAAACTGATCTTGTGCTAGAACTTTCACTGTCCATTTAGAATACAAAACTCTCTATATCAAGGCTTATGGTTTTGTTTGGAAAGGCCATTCATATTCCTTGACGTGAACCAGAGGCTGGGAGATCATTAAAGGCAGGAGTAACAATCCTGTTAGGTTTTGTCAAATGCAGCCCAGCCTCTGTGAAATGGCTCTCTCTGAGTGAACAGAGGTAAATAACAGTAATTGCTTTGTTAGGCTGCATGCCTTTTATACTTATGCAGAGAAAAAGTCCAAACCACGGCAGGAAGACTCAATTTCAGCAAGAGCCTGTAATGAAATAATGCTGCTGGTTCTGCTAACCAGAAGCTTATTGGGGCCTTTGAAATGGTAATGTCCTTTACTGTATAGCGGAAACCTGCTAAATGAAGAATCTTGTTGCACAGAAATTGATATTCTTTGAACAGATCAGTCTATTTTCCATAACAACTCTATTTTCAAGTTAGTTCCACTGTGTCCCTTCAGCCCCCCCTGCTCCTACTCTGAAGGCTTCCCACAAGGTAACCAGTGTTTGCTAATCCTATTTGGGCTTGACAAGACAGTGAGTCACAAGGAAACTCTTCCTTTGCCCGTCAAGCATGTGTGTTTTCAACATCTCACTCAAACATCAGGTTCTTGCACATGCAAAGAAAGTCTGAGTCATTTGTGTACCTATGGCAATAAGGTCACCTGTCGTGTTCTCCTTGCCATGCTCTGCCTCTCAGAGAAATCTCTTTTCTTCCAGATTTAATAGCAGGTGTTTGCAAGGTCAGTTCACAGTTAAATCTTCTAACAGATATTGTTTTTGCATCACCAATTAATTTCTGAAAGAAACTAGGCCACCATTAGGCAGTAACAATTTTTTGGGCATTAAATTGGGCAGCAGCCTAGACAATAAAATTTATAACTCCTTACCTATGCACCCTATGACACATTACACTGTTTAATGCAACAGACAATCTTTCTACTTTAATAAATAGCTTAGCTCTTAAAATACCAATAAAATCTCATGTAACTCTAAGCAGCTGTACTTTCTATTTTTCTGTGCATTATCTACCACACTCCCACTCCTAATTAGAAGAAATAAAAATTAAAGTATCATATGAAACAAAAAGTGGAATATAAGGTTAAGTGACTCCAAAGCATTGTTTAGGTTCTGCCACAATGACCTGGCAGGGTAAATGATGTTCAGCTGGCTTTAACAAAGAGGTCAGAAGTAGAAAGCTTTGGAATCTCATCCCAGAGTCAGATTCTGCTTTTCAATATCTGAAAAACATCTGAAAAAATGAGTTTCCAGGGTCTTAATTTTAAATAAGATGGAGTTGATGGTGATATTTGCATATGAGGATCTAAAAACCAAATGTGTCTGTTGGGTTATGTGGTGCTACATTACTAATCAAGATCAGGAATAAAAGCAAAGGCCTCACAGCTCAGGCCTTCAAACATACTGTTTCATAATCCCCTCTCTTCCATTTACTTTTCCAAAGGAAATTATGCTAAGGAGGTCAAAGCACGCTGCAGAGAACATCTGTGTTCACTCATTTTGAGGCCAAGCTGGAATGCAGATTGCATTGCATTTACACAACATGAACTTTTGTTACATCTAAACCAAAAAGAGAACAACCAAAGTGGGGTCCCCAAGTCTGCACACTTTGTACACACAGAGCTCCCTGTACAAGTTTCCAAAAGGCTGCCTGAAGTTTGCACTGCATGGTTCTGCCATAGGCTGCAAGAGAGAAACATTACACCCAGAGTATCACAGGCAGAAGAAAAACCTATAAATACCAAACTCATCTGCAAGAAAAACGCTCTCTTTTCTCTGATCTGCTCTTGAATGAAGGATGTGGAGGTTACATTTCAAGAGGCTAACTCCACTCAGAAAAGATTTAATCAAACATCTGCCAGTAAGCTCCAGATAGTGACATTAATCAAAGAGAAGTTTTAGAGAGAGGACTATAGACTGCTTATTTGCTTTCAGTTATGAATCTGTTTATTCTCTGAGAAGGACAACCAGTGGCAATACAGAGTGGTAGCACAAGATCTCTCATTCTCATAAAGTGCAGATAAACATGAAGAACAAAAAAGAATGCTTGCTTTTTTTTTTTTTTTCCCTACCATCTTCTACTAGAAAATTGAGAACTTTGCAGCTCCCTGCCTGAAACAGAAACAAAAACCTCATGAATAGTATTAGTAGGCTGTAGTGAGCAAAAGGCTCTAACTCTCAGACAGCTACGATGTCTTCATCAGAGTGATAGAGACAACTGCTATGAGTGAGCTCTGCTAACACTGAATCTCAGAAGTGTTCCAGCTCAAGTCCTGACCAACAGCCTATTCCACTGACTCCCTTTCACTGTCCAGAATGTTCCCTTCTGTTATTTCTGTCTGTTCCCAATCTTGTGATGTGATTAGAGTAGATGATTACGCTTACATAATAGTATCAAATTAATTTGCAGAGCACAACAGCAGAGGAAATTGTTTCGAGTTCTGAAATCTCCCCCTCCTCAGTTTATTTCAGTGACATCAGGGGATTAAAGCAAAATGGGTCAGTAGAACACTGCTGGGAAAACAACCAAAACATCAATCCTGACATTGTAAACGAGAGTGAGAAAGATTGCAAACAAAGCAAGAGGCTTATAGTGTGTTCTGTAGAAAGAGCCATCAAGGTGAATCAGCTTCCTAATCACCTATCACCATCTGAAAGCTGACACAGGATGGCAGGTAAAGCCACACTGCACACAGTCTTTCAGAAGAAACAGGTGTTTTGGGAATACTTATCCAAAATTCTGGCATACAGACTCAATTGCAGTTTAATTTTCTGTTAGAAGACAGCTTAATCTGGACAGTAATAAAATTGTAAGTTCCTGGTGCTTTAAACCAAGGTGAGGGCGATCAATAACCACCTCTGTGCATTTCAGGATGATCCAGCATGATCCAGCTCAGTTCTCTGCATTCACTAACTCTGCATGGCTCCTCTCTCACTTTCTGTACAAACAATTTACTGCTGCTGGGATGCTGAGATGGGAATAATCTTAGAGGGTTATATCCATGTAATTTTTAGCACTCCAGAAAGTCTTCTGAGAGTGTATAGAGATGGTGCCTAACTAGCAGATTTCTATTGACTGTTAATAGTTGACTTGGTGCAGGAGAACAACCATTAATGAGGTTCACCACCCCACGCAGTTAGAACAGCTGATTTGTGATCACTGATAGCCCTTTATGTACACGGCACCCACAAAATATTTACCTTTTCTTTGGAAGATGTTTCTTCAACAGCTACTCCTTAAATCTGGCTGGATAAATAAAATTTGGGCCTGCATCCAACTTCTCAGAAACAGCCAAATGACTCCTTTTGCTAGCTGTTTGTCTTTTCATCCTTCCAATGCAGACATCTACTTTCCAGCTCAAATTTTTTAATGGAGTTAAATTAATATAACTTCTGGTTTAACAAGAGCTTCACTTTTTACACTCAACATGCCATAGCAGCACATTTTGTGTTTTGCCAGCTCCACAAGCTAAGCTAAGCACAACAACTGGGAGTGGTGTACATTTGCATGCCACTGTTGCAGGCTGTAGCAAAACAATGGCACTCCTGCACCTGGAGAAAATCAGCATTTAAAAAAGATATCTAGGCTCTCAAACATTCAAATTTTATCATGACACCATTTAATTTCTTTCTTGTATTCTATTAACAACTCCATTACACATTTATGCTTTATGTTAGATTCACAATGTTAAAATGGTAGATTTACATTTTTACTGAACTCAGCATCCTCCAATAAGGGCACTGTCACACATCCATTCAGCTCTCAAAATAATTCTGCATGACTGGAAGTTTTCTGCTATAGCACCTACTTACTATATTTGATCAAGTGTTCAGTGTCTCAATATGTTGATGCATTTAGTCTCTTTTTTCACCAAGGTAAAAAGACCGGCTTTTTCTTGTTTCTAGAGCATACGAAATGACAGCAACTCTCCATATAAAAATTTCATCAGTGATCATGGTGAAAAATGATGGAGATCACACAAAGGCAAGTCTCTGCAGTTCTTTCCTGAAGTGTCATAAACACGGCATAAGGTAGTCATGCTGGAAGCATAACCTAAACTCACTTTTCCTGTTCTTTCCTGTTTGTTTTTCTCTATCAACATTACAATGCTTTGATGAAATGCAAGTATGAATACACAGACATGCTGTAATTTGTTGTGTTTTTCCTTTTCCCATGTCTGTAATTTCTACATAACTAAGAAAACTTGTATTAATGTAATTTACACATAATAAGAAACACATAACTTTGCTCCTTTGACCATATAATCATGGAACTGGCTTGTCATGTTACTGGATTACAGCAGTATATAAACTGTGGTCACCTTTATTACATGTTCAGTCTGCTCACAGATATTTCTATTGCACATGTTGAGAAGAAAGCATTAAGTCTTAAAAGCTTTACATATCCTTATGTTGACACACTCAACACCACACATACTATTCTATACTGCTCTCTATATCTAAGATACAACAGCATAAAGCATAATGTGGAAAAAAACCTCACCAAAACAGGAATCATGCTTCACGTTTCCTCCATTCTGGCTTTATGTATTTTTTCTTTCTTTAATGTTGCCCTAGGAACATTTCTCTTACAGAATTTCTTCCCTAAATATAAAATGAAATGGACTTTCAAGGGGGCAGACTCTAGAAGGAATTGTAGTGTTTGTAAATTGTCTAAATCAATGAAGCTTCCAATGCTGTCAGTGAAGGATTTACATCTGAAACACAGCCAAGATGCTTCCTAGACTGATCCATCACCAAGGTTTTCTTAACAGAACACGTTATTTCCTTCATGCTTGTGCCAAGTGATTAATAATTCAGAAAGAAAGACACTTAAAATTCCATATATTTACTCTCTACCTCTGCTTGGACACCCTATAATCAAAGCACCAAAACTAGCTAGACAGGCAGGAGAATCCCTTATGAAATTATTACATTTATTGATACAGAACAATTTCATCTGTAGAACTTATGAATTCTTCCACCCTCACCTTCAGTAGTGCACCAGATTTCCCCCATATGCTGATAAAACCTTTTCCTTTTCCAGCACCAAGAAAACATTGCATTGCAGCCTTTTGACCCTCACTCCACTACCATCAATTGCTCCAGGTCTAATGTTAAACCTGATGCCAATAGTGAACTCAATACTACCAAAGACAGTTCCTCTTCCCCCCTAAATCTGGAGCAATTGTTACTCCCATGGATATGCTATAAAGACTCTCAGCAACATTAAATATCAGTGAAGTTCACAGACTGCACTTTATAACTTTCAAATACTAAACCAAATACATGGAAATCTAGACTCCTTTCTGTAGCAGGCTGAGCTGAAAAGAGCAGCACTGGATCAGACAACACTAATTCTGGCTTGTGACCTTTGTGTGGAGAGAAGATTGTGGGCAGTGGCAATATCTTGAATAATTCTGGTTAAAGTGCTGTGGCTAGTCTGCCAGAGCTCTCAATTCAAAAACTTTCCTGGACCAAATATTAATGCTTTTAAAACTGGAGGTTCACAGTGTTGGCTATGAATGCAATCAAGCCATAGGAAGCCTTCATTTCTCATTGCTCCGTATGTAAAGCCAGAACAGAGAGTCTAACCTATGACAATAGCCATGACATCTATGACAAATAGCTGTTGAAGATGAAAGCAGGAAATCAGGCAAAAAGGATGTTTTGGATGGCTATCTCTATTGCTTTATCACGGACTGAAGAGTTAATCATAGTAGCTGTTTGGGCAATTTTAAAATAGACAAAGACCTACCAATCCAGAGCACTTCTGTCACACCCTTTAACCCTTCCTATTGTTTCAAAGCACAAAGGGAAGAAGACATCAGCAGTGCCTCCTTTTTTTTTTTTTTGTCCAGCAGAGTGGAGGTGGAGAAAGAGGCAGGAATGGATTCTATTGCAGAAATGCCTGGAGGCTCGTATGGATGGTTGAGGTTCAGCAAAATGCCAGAGATTTCATCCAGGTGCTTTGAGCAGTATTTTCCTTAGGCATGTACTAAGACACCGATTCTTCACAGGCACTCCAGCCAGCACCTGCTGGTCCAGTCCTTAGTAGGAACCTCTGCAGCAGGGTGTGTTTACCCCTTCTGATGCATAAGAAGACAATGCTGAGCTGTAGCTCTACTCATTTTGAATGTTTGCCTAGGAGAAACTCCAGCCTCAGACTCCTGTGTACTTAAGATGGATGATAGTACTTTGAGGTGACAGCTGAGGGCACTGTGCTGTAGTATGCAATTTATGTCTCTAATGTGTTCTTAAGCCAGTAGAAGCTAATCATAAAGAAGCAGAAATCATAAAATACATACAAGTACGTGCACCATTTGAAAACATTTCCCCAAGTAGCACAGAGACCACCAAAAGTAAAATGAGATTGGCATAATCTGGACACTCGACTGAAATGGGCAGAGCTTTCATAAATCAACTATTTACATGCCTGAGTCTTCATACCACTCAAACTTCTTGACCACAGTAGGGCCAAGGATTGTGCAGAATAAAAAACATCCAGAAAGAGGGTATTATTTTATTAGACCTGTGATTTTAGGAATATTTTTAATAGAAACAAAGCAAAATTACATTATAAACCAGCTGATCAGCATCTTGTCCTTTCATGGAATGTGCTCTCACACACTGAGAGACCCAAGACAAATCCCTATTGACTTTGATGGGGGTTTGCCTGAGAAGACAGGCAACAGGGCTCCTTTAAAGTGTACATGTACTTGCCAGTGCAGGGAACCATGTACTTATTTCCTCAGACAGCAGGAGCCAAATGAATCTAATGAATGTCATTTTATCTGCTGCTGTGACGGTTTATAATAATAAACCTACTTCATTTCTTAGTCTCTGCAATTTCTGTAGAAGTTGACCCAAGATTAAGTCTCTAAGAAAGAAAATGCAAGTGTTAGAAACCACAGCTATTTCTTCCCTTTCTGCTAGACGCTGTCTAATGAGTTCAGCAAATTATATTCAAGATGCTGTTTTGCTGATTAAAAGTGTCACTACCTGATCCTTGAAGGCCACAGCCATGCCCCTATGTCCTTATGTGCAGACTTTTTATTAAGTTGTGGTCTCTGCTGCTTGTGTCTGAAGTATTCAAACCTTCAAAGAGTCCAAGAATGCTTGAAAAAATTACACCCCGTAACAAATAATCCACGTTCACAGAGGAGATAGCAGCCATTTTGATGCCTGTCATTTTGAGTAAAATCAGAGTTTTATATGAGTTTCTGGACCACAATCTGAAAAGCAGTGCTCTCCTGGATTTACCCATTTTTTTTTCAACCTATGTATGTAACAGTGGACAACTAACCTAGAAATCCAAAAATCCTACCAACCGCATAGTTTTGAAGACTGATGACACATATTCAGAAATATCCGTGGAAGCATGGAGAAACACAAGTGAAAGGTAATCTTCTATGGCATAGTCTGATACAGTCTTTCCTTCAAAGATCTAATGCAGTATTTTTTCCTATGGAAGTTAGAAAAATTGGATGGAAAACTGGTGCTGGCTTCCCATGCAAAGGAGTGAGACCTTTTTTATAGCAGCCATAAGACTTCCTGTCAACTAATGCCAGCAGATATTTCAAGACGACAAAAAAAATACAAAGTTTATTCCTACTCCTCTGGATTTTTTTGCTGTAGTTCAACAAAACTTCAGGGTTACCTTACTGATGTCCACAGCTCCTTGGAGTTTAACATACCAGCCTAAATAATCATACTGAAGTTGTGGCTATGAGATTTTCACTCAGCTGCTTCTCTGATTTGGAGAGATGAAATGAAGAAAGTGCAGGAACCAACCATCTGTGTTCTTACCTGACTGCCATGCAAAACTTAACCTTTACAAGCTCAATGTAAGATGGAATTCATAATAGAAAGGAAAGAGAAATACTATGAAAATCTCATGAAAACAGAGATTGTGCTCAGGTTCTTCCAGCACCTCATGTTTGACAAATACAGCAGCATCGCACATGAACCGCTGGAACTGGGCTGCAGAACTCAGCTCCTTTATTAAGGAATTTTATTACCTGTGAACAGGTAATGAAAACAAACAGACATTCAGAAAAATGACTCCATGTCCCACACTGCTGCCAATGCCTCTTGAGCAGCAGCAGTGCTATTGTTGTAATGTTACAGCAGCAGCAATTTTGAAGGTAGCAGCAACTTGGCCCTTCCAGCCAGGCTGAGTCACTCCCTCTCATCAGACAGAAATGACTTTACACCCTGGAATATCAGAGCCTTGATCTCCACCTGTGTTTCCTTTCTCTCAAGCCTATTTTTTGCTTCCTACCTGCTTGTGCTGGTGGTTCTGCTCTCCCAGCAGGCTCGGAGAACTTCTCCCAGTGTGACTGGAATGTTATTAACAGAGAGGTGGCTGGTGTCTCTCATTACGCTTCCACCGAGTGAAAGCACCTCAGAACTAATTTAGCTTTCACTCACAGGGGAAGACACAGTACTCCACCAAGAAGTTCGCTATTCTGCTGCCTTTAGCAATAAATTCCCCTTCTTTTTTTGTTTTAACATTAATAAGGTGAGAGAATAGAGTATTTCCAAAAGAAATTAAGAAAGGCAGAAGATAGATGCAAGTGCAGACGCTCCCTGTGAGTAACCCAAGCCCAAGTCAGAGAGATAACACAAATACTGAAGCAGATGTACAGGGTGGAGAAGAGCTCCACAGGCAAACAAGCAGTAATAAAGCCTGTGCCTAGTGCACAGAGTTAAGCAGGTCTCTCAACCATTTAAACTTTCTTCCCTGTTTGTGAGAGTTCTCTGTGGCAACAAATGCAAAACTCCTGTGAAATTAAGGACTATGGAAATAATTTTGCTCCCCAGGCTGAGAAGGTCAAACAGATTCAGAAAGTACTTCATATTCCTTACTGTAAGAATAGAAACCTAATTAGAGACCAAACTTTGTCATCTAAAAGATATCAAATTCACTTAAAGCTATCATCTGAAACATATTTTTAAAAGACTTGATTATTAATTCATTTACTTGCACTGCACATAGGTTCACTCAAATGAACCACCTCTTAACAGCCAATCATATTGGATTTTCGAGGATCACCATTTGCTGCACTTTCTTCTTTCCCTGTTTCTAATATGTCTCCTATTTTTCTATTTTGGTGCTCTTTAAGACAGAATATTTTACATTTCGTATACTTATACATAAATTTACAATGTGCATTAGATGAAATTAGATTTTGTGTTTTATTGATGGAGCAGCAGTAAGTACTACAGTGGAATTCCACAACCCCACACTAACAGACTGTATTGTACCCATGGGATTGGGAGGTTACATGCAAAAATACCACAGGGTCTCCTCTACCATGGAATCAAAGGGGATTGACCCATCAGGAAAGGGGATTGAGAAAGATTTCTCTTGCCATGTGCATTTAAAGATTTTCCACCTATATGTCAATTAAATGGAGTAGTGGAAGTGTCAGCTAATTACTGCTTAGATGGATTTGGATCAATATCAAGGACCAACATGTGTGTGCCTTACATATAAGGAAAACCTTTTTTTTTTTAAGGTTTTAATGGGTATTTTAATGAGTATTTTCTTATTCCTTCATATTTGAATAAGTTTAGTGTCCAGAAAAGAGTAAAAATAATAATTATTACATTGGGCTGGAATGCTTTAAACTTACTGTGCCACTGCTTCAGCAAAAGGGGTGAATGTTTCTTTAATAGGCAAGGATGAAAATGAGGATAAAATTGAATCTACTTTATCTTTCACTTTTACCCTCATTTGAACAACTGTTAGACTGCTTTTAAGCCAAATATTTTGCAGTGATATTTTGGTTAGTGTTTATCTTAGGTTCGTACACCCTCTCCTTCTTACTCTGTACTAAACCCTGAAGATAAAAATCAAACAGAATTAGATCACTTGTCCTTAGGCTAGTGATAGACACTGGGTAGGGAATCTGAGTTGAAATTTTTTTCTAACCCAAAATTATCTGCATCCAGAAAATTAATCAAACTTCCTNAAAAAAAAAAAAAAAAAAAAAAAAAAAGTGAGAGATAAAAAGTTGCAGAGTAGTTACACAACCTGAATATTTTTGCATATAAGAACCTTGTGGTAGCTTTTTACTTGTTACCACCTATAAAAGTATCAATTCCTCTTTCAATAATGCAGTTATTTCTGGAGAATATTACTACTACCAGACAAATGACTTTGGAGCCTTTGACCACATTATTTATCTGTGACATTACAGTTCAAAATTTGATCCTAAATTATCCAGCTTTGGCTTGCTCAGCTCTGTGTCTGTCAATGTTTGTACAGATATATAAACAAACCCCAAACCATAGCTATTAGATCTTGGAGTGGAAGCTACACCAAGATGTCTCACTATCGTTTCCAAAGGCTTCCCACTGTCAGGCTGAAATGCCCAGGTGGGAAGACTACTGTGAAACATGTAGGCGATGTTGCTGACTGGTTTTCAGAAGATGAGGAGCATTTGAAGGCATCAAAGCTTCCTGTGTGGATTTGTGTACATTAATCCCTGCCTTTTTGATATCTAGACTTGAATATTGTAGCACATTGTTTAATGGACTGCAAGACTCATCTCCTCACAGGCTGGGCCCTATTCAGATATGTCAGTGCTCCCACCAGGCTTCTGACTGATTTTACCTATTCTAAACATAATGGTTGCTGAGAGATTATGTTGTTTGAAGGCTGAGTTTGCATCTTGCTTTCAGATTTTTGTCTCCACTCTTCCACTATTGGCAGAACTAGAAGTTCTAAACATCCATGAGATAGAAAACCTGTAATGAAGAAAGGGTAGAGCTTTCCTGAAAATGGAGCTCAGCTTATGTTTGCTTTAATAAGAAGTAATAATCTCTTGTTAAAAATTCATATCCCCACCCTGCTGAAAACAGAAGAAAGATGCTGGAATACTTGTTTTGTTTGTGGTAAAATATAGAGAAGGAAAACTCAGATGTGACAATATAGAAAGACACAAAACACCCAGACTCCAGTAACAGCTTTTCAAAGCAGTAGTTTGAGTTTTCATTACTCTGTTCCACTTCATGGTTTCAACTTCATTCTTCATTATGGCATTTCAACAAGTAGTATAAAGGCAAATGTGTTTATCCACCTCACAGAGACAGCTGCTTTCAGTTCACCACACAGCCTTCCACAGCACTGAGGAGGGTCACACTAAAGAATTCAATTTAATAGCTCAAATAAAGTAAAACCCCAAGCACAATGTAACTTAAATATGCATCCCAAGTTAATTTTAGTTATTTCTTTAGTGTAACTAAGTGTTTTTATGGGTAATTATGGATGCTAAATATGAGCAAAAGCAGGGAGCACAGTGCCTGTGGAATTGCAGGCCACATAACTTTCAGTCTTGCCTGAGGAAGTGGCCTGGGAAATCATAAGGAGGAATTAAAACAATCCTCCGAGATAGAAGACGACAGCGTTGCAGGTGCTGTTTGTCTTTTTCTTGTTTTCTTGCAAGAGAAGCTCGAGGGGTGGTGTACCCCACTGACCAATGATGGTGATGTGTTAGTTCACTGACCAATAAGAGTTTTACCTTTCTGCACTTTCACCTATCGGTCTATAAAAGAAGATGTGAGGTAATAAACCTTGAGGAGCTCTCCTGTTCAATTCACAAGAGAGTCTGTGTCGTGCTTCTTGCCGTTCCCAATACTGCGACAGGTCGTGATAAGAACGAGCAGCAGCCCCTGCTGAAAGAGAACATCCCACTTGATGAGAGCCCGCAGGCCTCGCTGCTCTCCAGCCACACACAGAAAGGTGGGAGAGGGTGGGAACAGCTTGTAGCACTGGCCTGCACCAGTCTGGGCTCATGTGGAAGTTGCTAACAAACCCAGTTTCTGTCTATTTCCATATCCTCTTCAGGACTTGCAAAGCACCACTCACAAAGATCAGTCCCTGTTTTCTTTATGTGAGAATGACTTTGGCTCCTCTTTAAATCCCTTCTGGCCCTTCCATGCAGTCAGCAGAAGAATTTTCCACTGATAGGACTTGCCAAACTTCCCCTACATCTATTTCCATTTCTCTTCATTTTTCTTGCTCCTTTCATTTTTTTCCTCTGCATGCTGACTCCCTGGTTCCTCTTCTACTAAATTATGCTCTATTATTTCCACAGCCTAAAAAACTCACAGCTGAAGCATTATTTCTAACCTTATTTTGTATTCCTAGCACATCCTATAATCTGTTTTGAGTGTTATTTGCAGCCAAGATGCTGACACAGCATCAATTTTGTTTTCATGGTTTGACTGGGTAAAAGTATGCCTTACTACTCACACTGGGTTAAAAACAGTCAGCTCCCTAACAACAACACAAACACATTTAGAATGAGCCTTATTTTTTCAGGTGTTATTGTTTCTAAGTGGCAGCTGCAAAGCCTCAGCCCATCTTGGGGAAAAAAGGGAGAAAAATGATAAACTGAAATGGTATTTTTGCTGCATATTCTTTTATTCCTTTCTCAATTTTACCATGCCATTTTTTTACCCAGAGAACAAGCATTCATACCTGACCCACATCAAAAGTAACTGCTGAGCATGAGAGGGTCCCAGAAAGCTTTTCTGACCAGTAAAAAAAAAGGATCTTCTTTCCTTTTTTCAGAAATTACTGCTACCTAAACTGAGTCATTTATACTATAGCTCCTTGTTGTATGTGCTTAAGTATCCAAGGTATTCCTACCTCTTTTTCCTCTTTTCATGTGAAATTATGGTCTGTGAATACACAAATCTGAAATCCCATATCCAAGCCTTTCTGAAGTTTGAGAGGAAGTCTGATATATGAACCACTGTTCCATTTTATAAGAAGACCCTTTTAACAGCCAAACCAACTTCTTTAGCACTTTGAAGTAAGCCAATAAGAACAGTGAAATATTAACTTCTGATAACCTACACTATCCATTTCTTATGAAAGTCTAAGGAAGTTATTAAGAAAGCTTAACTTAGCGAGTCACTAATAAAAAGTATCACAAAATCATCATGCTTATTTATTTGATGTATAGATTGCAAATATGAAGTCAGTGCCAATCATGCAAATTCAATGCATTAGAAAGAGTCACGGACAATGCTCTTCTACTACAGCTTGTAAATAAGCACCAAGTAAACTGGCATTAACAATTTAATTAAGAAAAAAGAAGCACAATTGCAGAGGAGTCAAATTCCTGAATAACTGTAGGGTTTAACACTCAGCAGTACAGGCTGTGCCCAAAGATGTATCACTTTCAAAACACTAATAATGGTACTGGAAAGCCAAGCTTGCCTCTGAAGAATGAGGTAACTATGGCATAGACACTGCAACCACCTCAAAAAAAAGGTATTTTTATTTCTCTTTTCTCCTTTCTGTTTAAACCAGAGAGGAGATTACATGAACACTAAGAAAGATGCCAGTTAGGGTGTCTAGCTCCTTGACTTCCAGCCTGGCCTTGTGGAAGAGAGGTCACTAAATGACAAAGTGCCACAGGTCTCTTCAGAGTGATTCAGCTGTTCTGTGCCCAGTACAAACGCTGCAAAACTCAGGACAAATCACTCAGCAGGGCTGGAGCAGGGAAAAGGCTGCTCAGTGAATTTCAAATCTAAGACCTACCACCTGATTTTGTTCTGGCCATTACCTTCCTGCTTTAGGCACGAGCTTTGCATATTGAAGGTGCTCCCTTTTGTCAACTCCTGGATTCATGCTAACAGGCAAGAAGGAAAGCGTCCCTATCAGTTCATCACCAGAAGCCATGTGCAAGGCTTTTGCTACCTTTACTATTTCAGCTGAAGAACCTACTAGAAAGGATTTCCTTAGCTAGAAATTCCCAAGTGTCACAATGCATACAACTTCCATCTCAAACAACACTCTGATGGACTCTGTGCCTCCCTCTTGCTGACCCCAGCAGGCTTTAGCCCAGTGGTCAGTGGCAGAAGAGGCTGCACCTGGACACAGAACTACCAGATCATGTTGGCTTCCAGTCCTGTCAGAGAACAGACATGAGCCAGAGTTCTCCCATCAGCCTCCCCCCACCACCAGTGCCTGGCCAAGGGATTTGCATCCAAACAGTGCCTTAGCTCCCATCATACAGCTGTGGGCCATTTCAAACCTGCAGGGTCAGCTTCAGCCTCCCCCACAGCCAGTGCCTTGCTACAGGGACCTCAAGGGAGTTAGTCTGACCTTGTGATACCTGATGAGGAATCCTGGAATTTAGTGACCATTGTTTGTTACTTCTTTTTTACATAACGAAGGCGCAGAGGGGAATAATCCAGAAAACTTGGGAAAACCAGTATGAAATAGTCTCATAAAACTACATCGCTCACACTTTCATGCTCCCAACTTCACACTGGGGAAGGGTTATGTTTCAGCAGCATAAATAAAAGTTATAATCTCGGCATCTTGGTTGAATACAAATTTTGATTGATTTTCCTTTTTTTCATACCAGAGTGATTTTTCTTTCTACAAACTTACTCAATACTAACTCTGGTTAATGCCAAAAGAAAGAAAGGATGGGTAGGCATAGTCTGACCAACCTTACTTATACTCAGTTTGGAAATATTCCATTCAGTTCACCTAGACTGAATTCTCAATGATATGCCTAATTATCTTGGTCTTAAAATTTTTTTTATGACCCATTTTAGATACGCTAGTTTCAGTGCTAGCAAAAATACTTACTGATGTTGATGGGCTTCTGCTATTTTTTCCCAATTTACATTAAACTACCCAGGAGGTCCTCTAATTCTTACCACAGCCAGGAAGCCCCAGTAACCTGACCAAACCTGGCTTTCTATAGTTTGACGCACCCTCCTTTTCATGTGGCTTTTGTTTTCTGTTGGCTCTGCCTTTTTCTCTGACTCACTGCTGGCTACACTGTCACACAATCCCACACTCATTCTCTGCAGATTCAGCTTCAATAACCAGCCCATTTCCATTTTTTATACGTGCTGTATCCATTTTTTACCTCAGCAAAATACTGATTTCTATCTGACCCTCCTGTGCAGAGTACCACACCTGCTCCGCAGCATGAGCCAGCTCCAGGTGCTAATTCCACTGCCCTAAAAAACCCACCCCTAGTGCATGACTACTCTGTCACTTCATTCCTCTCTCTTCTTTGGATCCATTGTTTTATTCTCACAACAGAATTTGTATTTCAAAAGCAATCTTTGCTCTCTCTCCTGCTACACAGACAATTTTTTCACCCTGAAGAACTACGGCAATGATTTCTGTATCCCTCAAATTACACCCTCATCTTTTATGTATATTGTATTCTCTGTTGAGCTCAAGTATCCAGTCTTTGGGACCGCTGTATCTATTATCTTGTTCTGCTCAACTGTAGCTTCTTGCAAAAACATCTGAAGTCTTTCTCCTTTCTACCCTTTCTCAGTAACTTCATCAACTGCTCAGGGAGACTGTAACCCCTTTCCTGTAATCCTCTGCCTTCTTGTACAGAGACAGATGCTGATTTGATAACACAGATATTTCCCAATTGCTTGAAATATGCATTATTGTAAAAGGGGGAGAAGGGAACTGGGGAGCTTCTGAAAAACTGCAGCTGAGATTTACCCTCTCAGTCTCATGTGCAGCTTCAGAGTAGACCCTTTGAGGTAGCACTGTTATTTCCCTAGCTCTGCTCAGAGTGCTGCACAATAAAAACACAGCTTTTGTCCATGAGTCTTTGGGTGCTATTGAAACATATGTGTTAAACAACACATTGCATAATACTGCCTAGTTAGTGTTTATTTCTTTTTGCCTTTCACCCAACACCTGTACACCTAGCAAAGTACAGTGCAATTTAGCAGAGATAGCTGAGAAAAAAAATCAGGGTTTTCTTTTTCACATGGGGTAGTGTTTTATGCACTGTTTATTTTATTATATACTGCTTACAGTATATGGTACATATTAACATGATGAGATTTATTTTTTTTTTGCTGTTTATCATCTCATCTTTCACAGGAAGAAAATAAAACCAATACAAACAAAACCCTAATATTTATGTCAATGTAAAAAATAGATCAATGGATCAAAGCCAAAACAGTCCCAAGAGGAAAGCAATAGTCTCTTTTTCTGTTAATGAACAGTCTGTTGTTGCAAATTCATGTAGGCTTTAATTTAATAAACACAAATGGATGAATGTGCTTACAGGATGTCATCCCCTTCAGGCTTGAAATCACTGACATGGAAGAATTGTCACACTTCAGTGAATTGAGTGCTACTCCCTACCCTTTCAAACCTCATTCACTGTGGCAACGCAGACATGAAAAATAAAATTTAATTTTATACTTAACTCATCCCTTTTGCTGAGTTTCACTCTTTTGCATTGGAATGTGGATTTTAGAAGTTATGTCCTGTTTTACCCAACTTGTAGATAAATTGGCTCAGTCTGACTAGAAAAAAGATAAATTAAAAAACCTCTTAGCTTGAACACAGAATTTTAATAAATTTAAAAACCCAAAACCATTTGGAGTTCATTTGACCTCATGTGGGTAGATTCAGAAAATGAGTCCACTAATGTAAATAAGCTTCAGTCCCCACATAAAGTTTAGTGGAAATTCAAATGTATTTATTTACCAAATAAATAAATACATAACACAATAAAGTGACTTTCACTTAGAGGCAAATACTTGCAATCCACAATGAGCATTGCACAGAACAGGGTTTTTAATTGACTCTACAAAACAAGGAGCAAGCACTAAACTCTACCTACCATACAGTAAAATCTGTATTGAGCAGATTCTACTGCTACTCAATGTGGCAAGGGTTAACAGAGCTTTTGTAAACACTCCTCTCCTGAGCAGACTGACACGATGCTCCAGCCCCAAACAATTAGGAAGGAGTACATTTTGGAGGAACAAATGTAATGCAGAGTACAACTTAAAAAAAAATAAAAAACACCATTAAGAAATCTTCCTGATTTATTTTACAGTTTGACTAATACCAGCTTGTTAACCCAGGCATGTCTCGAAGTTTCTGAGACAGACCAGATTTTTGGGTTCTTTTGCAGGAGGGTGGGTTTGCGTTTTTTTTCTTCCAGGAAAGATTTTCAAAGTTCAATCAACTTTGTCCTTTGTTGGCTGCAAGGGTTATACTCAGCTATAAAAAAAAACTTCATTCAAACATTGCTTCCTTTAATCTGCATGGAGAAATTTATCCAAGTGCTAATTCAAAAACAAGTTTGTGACTTAGCAAAATTAGATCTAAGGCATTTGTATCTTGCTGTTCTCTAGAACTGTCATGAGAATTAGTTATCAGAGATGGAAACAAACCAAAAGAACCCAAACAAACAAAACCAAAACAAATGCCCCTAGAAGTGTACTCTCATGCTTCTAGCATGGAACTCTGCCCTACAGAAGTCATAAGAAATGTACAATGTACATAAGACCCAAATTTTGCTACTCCTAGAGTTACAGAGGTCAAAAGAAGCTGGAATAGTGGAGGAAACCAAACATTCCACAAAATATACAGGCTACAACCTTCATACCACGTCAACTTCATCAATTTAAAAGCCATATTCAACATTTTAATGGAGTGATTAACTGGCACGCCAACCACATCAGTCATGTCACCCAGTAGCAAAGTATATTTTAACTTAATTCATTATAAATGTCTTGGTTCAGTGAGAAACAGGGATCAAACGGTCACCTGATGGCATATCTAAAACTCAGAAATGTCAAGCACCATTTCTTGTGAAGAAAACAACCCAAGAGCTCCAGCTTCATGCTTGTCTTTAGCACTTTTGAGACACAAATGGAAAACTTTGCTGTACACCACAAATGGTGACAACAAAAAGTATCACAGAATGGACATTTTAAAAACAAGCTTAAAAACCTTTAGCAAGTGGCAAATGATGAAACTTATTGATAGATAAAGTTAATCCCCAAGACATTCAGAAGACTGAAGTGGGTAATTCATATGAGGGAAAGTGATAGAAAATTCCAAAATGGACAAAACAGAACCTCAGCTACCCTTGGAATGCTCACACACATTTCCTGGAGAAGGTGGAGTCACTCTATCATCACTCACATCATTAAATCCAAGCTTACTCTGCCTGTGAAACTCATTACCATCTGAGACCAGCCTATCTATAGCTTTGTACAAGAGATTAGAATAGGCTCAATTCACAACCTTCACAGCATCCTCCTGCCTGAACACTTTGATAGCAGAGAAGCCTGTGCAAGTACCAGCTGAGCCACAAAAGAAACACTTGCAGCCAGACTGGTACACTGTTTGTGATTAGCAGGTTTGCAAGGGCATGCTGAAGAAAATACACAACTTCTAGTTTTGCAGTTAGGCCAGCTGATGGATCTCTGCACCAAACTCCACCACACAGTTTAAGCATGCCTGGTCTCAGGTAAATAATTTCTTCCACTTGAGCAAACCAAGCAAGGAATGCTTTTTTCCTGCTTCATTTCATCTCCAAATCCTTCACTCCTTTGTTACCAGTCAGAGGGGTTTGGGATATAGAGAGAGACCCAGCACAGTTACAGACACAAATACCAATTGCTTTGGGATAGCTAAAGGTGCTGTGTTCTCACAGCTGACAATCCTCTACGCAGAAACAACCCCGAGTTTGCACTGATGAAAAAGGTTGGATTCTTTCCACATGAACACTAAGCTGTATCTTCAGATGAAGGTGATAATTACTGAAAAAAAAAGCCACAGCCATATTATGGAACTCCATGCTGCCTCTCTGCACCCCTGGAATTTGACCAGGTTTGGAGCTGGAGAACAAAAGGCAGCCATCTCTGTGTGAATCACAGAAGGTGCTACTGGAAATCTGATGATAAAGCTCACGCTTTGAAGTTTTATAGTTTTGGCTGCAGATCCAATTACACATCAGCATCCAAATAATTAAGTGCTCATCCTAATTGAAGCAATATTTGCAGAAATTCTAACTTATGCTACAACTTCTGGTGCCTTCTTGGTGTTCTAAGCAGCCTGATCCCCAGGTGAAATTAAAATGACAAAAGGATACTTTGCAGCATTCAGGCCCCATCAGATCACCTGCTGCTCATTAAGGCAGAATTACAGTTTATGTTTTCCCAATGTTTTGAATCATTAATTGTTTCTGCTATGTGAAGCAGCTCCTACTAAAAAGACACCAGGACATAAGTGGCCCATATCTACTCACTGGGGAGGTGACAGAATGAAGTTTCAGTTCTATTCTGAATCTCACTTAGTGGCGGTAGCTGGTGAGTCAGGGGTCTGGCCCAACAACCCTGACTGGAAATTGCCTCTCTCTGCACAAAGAGCTACATCTGAATGATTACATGAAAGGCATTGGCTCTAGCAAATTGGGATTTCCTGCCAGGAAGTAATTTTGTGGAAAGACCTCGTAAATGACTCAAGTTAGAACTCTCACACAAATTCCCTAAGCCACATTTCACTACAAAACTGAACTGACCTGGTCTGCTTTTGCACCATTCTGTACCTAACACAATTTTGTGCATGTGAACTAAATAACTCTTGAAGTGTTAGGTAATGATTGGGTGGGGAATACTGGTCGTGGACAGATGTCAGCAACAAAATTTCTGGGATTCATTTAGCACATTTGTACAGAAAATATTAAAGCAGGATACACAATAAGAATGCTAATCTAGTACCAGAATTTCCACATGCAATGGTGATACACAAATCATTCTAATACCAAGATGTAAACTCACACCCAAATTTGCTTCTGCAACTGCTATCAAGTGCTGTCACCTACCCCATCTCTAATTTCAATAAATACATGACTGAGGGAAGGGGAGCTGCATTACAATGAGTAAAATCTTTAGTTTTGCTCTCCCTGCTTTATCAACTTCTCACTGACTGCTAGAGATAATTGAGTTGATACAAAATGCAGGAAGTGCCCACTCCATGGCAATGGAGAACTCTAAGGAACAGCCTTACATGTCACTGAGGATTTTTTGCACACATGGGCATTTTTAGGTCCATTGGTCTGTGCCCACCTGGAATGATTTGCTGTGAGCATTCTCGTGAGACCACAGAACTACTTTTGGCAGCTCGTGGTGGCTGAAACTGTGCACAAGCAAGGAGTGGGAGCAAACCACGCAGGGCATGTTTATCAGGTGCCCCTGTGAACAGTGCTGGAAATGAAATGTAGCTGGCTGAACCCTGGCTAGCACAAACTTCATGGTCTCTCATGAACTTCCTGTGACCCTCTAAGGAACACTGAGCTATTGAAACACAGACTTACTTACCTTTCCTATAGCTGCTGCTGTTTTCTTTGAAGCAGTTTTTCCTGTAAGCTGAAGTGGTTTTTTATTTAGACTGACTCACTAATGCTGAGGGTACCTAATATTTAGGTTAACTATAAAAAGGCATTTTTCATATTTTACTACAAACCATTACTCTGAAAAATAAAAGTCGTAATGTTCTAGATAGGCAAAGAAAGTTACGGTAAAATTAAGAGGCTTTTTCTAGGGATACCTAGGGGGATTGACATAATCCTTTCTTATATCAGCCACAGACCTTAGTTTCAAAGTAAATTTTTGGAATATTAGCAAGTACTAACTTCTCACTGAATGCCTATAAAAACATGCCATTATTCACATTTATTTCAGATTTATCCATGCACATCCATGTGTGCCACAATCCTGCCTGTACAAATCTCTTCCATTTAGAGCAATTAAGCTGAACGAGGCTGAACTAAACAACTTTGGAATTTAAGGTTTAAGGCTTTGGAAGTACAAGTAAAACAAAACAAAACCTCAGCCTGCAATCCAGTGCCTGTGCAGCCACATGCTGATGGTTATTTCACTGTTGGAACAGACTGTCGCTTCCATGATGGGGGAATAATGAGAGTGGTAACTCCAAGTTAATGTGGCAGGGCAGAAATGCAGATTGGCACAGCAGTGCCATGAATTTCACTGCTCGGGCTCTGTCCTCTGCTCAGCGCCTTTTCCAACATTCCATCGGCACGGAGGCAGCAGGCAGCAGCTTGTGCACTAAATCCAGCTGCTCTGGAGCACCGAGCCATCCTCCAGCCTGGGACGTGCCTCTCCCCGCTGGCAGCACCCTGCCAAGTGCACCAGGAGAATTCCCACCCTGCCACAGCTCGCTGAGCTGAGCTCCAGAGCCACCGGGAGCTTGGCTCGGGGTCAGGACACAGTTACACAACAGCGGGGAGAAAGCAGGCAGGAACACACATCTAGCTCCAAGGTGTTACGGCTCTCACTGCTACAAAAACAGCCTTTCTCCTCTTCTAGCGGACTGTAGATTTTATAGAAGTTGGTTTCTTTCCCTTTTTAATTTTTTTCCCCCTAGGGTAGAACATTGCAGAGTTTAGATCTCCACAATTAGGGAGAGCTGTTAAGTGAATTAATCTCAGCCATTTGTACACACACACACTTGAGGCTGTAATCCAGAGACAAATGATACTGACCACTACTGCTGGCACTCCACAACTAAACTTCACGAGCAGGCACATAGGAATTAAAGGATTGTGCAGGACCAAGCCACAGGCATCTGTATCACTGCTGGAAATTCTGAGTGATACAAAGGAAAAGTAGCTCATCTAAAGTCACCAACGTGATTGAATAAATGAAATTAAATTACAGATTTCTATCATTATGGTATTTTGGTGTTTGTTGTTTTTTATTTTTTTTGCTTCAGTATACAAATCATTTCAAGAAGGACAGGAGCACACAACAGATGATCAAACACTGATTCTCAGTGGCCCCTTCCAAACATGATTTTGTTCAGACAGAGCCTCAGATTTTGTTAAAGGACAAAGTCGGTTCCTGAGCAAATACAAGTGCAAGCAGAACCTTATTAGTTTATTTCCAGTTTGAGATGTGGCCCTATGAATCCTTGGTAGCAAAACCAACAAAAATTATAATTAAATAAATCCTCACTCTTCTGAAAATTATCCCAGGTGGTAAGGATTTTGGTACTGCTACATAAATGTTGGATTTAAGATATGCAATATATTTTAGCTTGCAGTGTAAGAAAATTACATCATTATTAATCTGGGTTGCCATTTGAGTAACTGTAAGAAAAGGGTGAACAAGGGGAAGGAAGATCAGCACTTCAGAAATGTGGCATCTCATTCTGTTTCTCTGTTGGGCCTGATTTAGACTTCACAAAGTAAGATCAAGATTTCACATTCATCTGTTGAATCAAAGAGAGGAAGAAGTCTAAGAGTATTTTTCTAGAGATAGAAGATTTATAAACAGCTTTGCCTAACACTGACAACAGCTTGGTCCTCTACGCTCATTTTTATAGCACTGGAAGCTATAGAACTAAGTACATGTTCACATTAGAGCAAAATTATTCCATCTTTTTAATTCACCAAAGGTATGAATGGTGACTAAATTAAAAAAAAAACAAACAAACTACTTATATGGAGGAGAGATTTTATTTTTTTTTCTCCCCTGCCAGTTAGGTGGTGGTCAAAGTCTTGAATATTGTGATTTTATTTAAAAATTATCTTAGGTCCAACAGAGATTTATGGGATTTGCAGCAGCCATAATAATTTTAAGTAGTGGTACTGGTTGTTGTGGCCTTTGTTTGCTTTGGTTTCTTGTTATGCCTAATTCTAAACAGAGAGAAGCCTGGAAAATCCAAAAGAGACTATTCTCAACAGAGAATTACCACCCCCCAAAAAAAATGAGCTTCTATAATTTTACATATCTTTCCAAAATTCCAAACTGAGGCCCCAGGAACTCATAACCTGTGCCAGTGAAAAGTCTGGATAGCTGTACAAAAAGGAATATACAAAAAGGAATGGACCTGAGAATTTGGCCTAGGACACTGCAGTAGTAAAAGGCAGCAAATACAGGTTACTACAGAGGAAGGGATCTAATTTTTATTTCCTGGTAAAGGAAAATTAGAAAGGAAATATTGAAAACAAAACAAATCACACAGTAGCTTAAAGGATATACATATAATCCCTTAGGTTAAAGGCCGAAAACAGTTCTGAACAACTGGATGTCTTCATACATGCACTGAAGCCCCTTGTACAGGACAGAATGAATCATAAAGAAAATGAACAAAAAAAATATTTAAAAATTGAAGAACATAAAGAAAATAGTATTAAGTGCCACTCCTCAAAGAACTGAGAAGCTCTCAGTAAGGTAAAAAATGGAGTGGAGGAACTCAATAGGATTCAGCACACAGATCACTCCAGATTAGCAAGGAGCTGTTTCTAATCTGGCAAATTACTTAATTCCTGGTTAGGACAGTAATTAATAGTGCTCTCGCTCCATTTCTGTGTAGCTATAAGCACAGAGGAATTTTACAGAGCACACCAGAAATTCTGAACTAGGAGTAACCTGATTGACTCCACCTTCATCACAGAAGAAGCTACCAGCAATGTGCAGCTCTCAAAGGATCTAATAGATGTATAACACTAAATTGTGACATTTGGAGGGAAGAGAGCAATGGCATGGGATTTGAAATTACACAATCCAACTTCTTGAGTATTCCAACTCTGCTGAAAACAGGAAGGGAATTCACAGTGTTTCTTTTAAATAATAAATACTTTAAATAAGTGCAGGGGAAATTTGGATTTTATCTGAAAATCATGAAGGGATAAGGAAGGCAAAGCAGTGCATGCAAATACTTTAAGATTAAGGCTACCATAAGATAGCCTTATATCATCTCTCACAAACACACACTAAAGTAATGGGCATGTAGAGAAAGTCCCCTCAAATCCTCCTATTGTGAGGTTTTAGTATAACATTCAGAGGATTCCTTGGTCACTTTCACTGATCCTTTGAGACTGAGCCAAAAAACTGAAATTCTTCAATTATGCTGGGAAGTTCCAATCAGTGTCAAGCAAATTATGTAGTTAATAAAGGATATCAATTTGTGCATCCATGTAAGTACTGACCACCCTCTGCTCGTTTTTAATAGTTTTGAGAAGAGCAACTGAGGTCCTGCTGTCTGCTCCTAATATTTAGTCTCTGCTGTGTGCACTGTTCAGAAATACTCAGAAGCAGTAAAGTAGGACTCTTGCTGACTATTATGTAATGCAAAAGCATGAAGGGCTCTTCATAAAAACACTCAGAACCCACCCACCACCTCACCTGCTGAAGACAACCTGGTAGAGAACAGGGCATTACATTTTGCAAGCACCATGACAACAATTTGCAGTATGAAGGTGCTGAGAGGGAAACAGCACCACCAGTTTGGAGGAACATATGGACATCAGACCAGCACAAGACAAAGGAACTAACAACTGAAAAACAAAAGGCCTGCTCATTTAAGGCTAAGTACTGGAGCAAAAGCATATATAGTAGTGTCAAAGCAAAGGAAGTAAAAGATAAACAGATTAAATGCATAAAATGGATCACCTGCATTACAGAGAAACATAAAATTTGGGAAAATACTCTTTATCCGAGTATGACAAGGATGAAGCCCTAGGTAAAAATATGTCACACTCCCAGGCTTGCCAAGAGGGGTTATTTAAGAGGGAGGTTGCCAGGAATTAAAACTGAGGTTGTTCAGCAGCAGTCTAGGGCTCACAAGGAAGCAGAAAATCATTCCTGGAGCTCTTACTGCCCTGTAACATCCACTGCATGACCCCACTCTCAGTGCCAGCTGGTCCTTTGAGTAAATTGTTCAAGAGAGTTTCCTCTCAGGTGATCTGCTCAGCCTCCAGATTCCTGTTGAGTGCCACAGAAGCTCCTGACATTCTGGCTGTTGGCTTGTAGCTTTGTTTAATGACTTGGAGCTTCCTATCTCTTCAAGTAAACACCACAGCCCAAAGTCCCCAAATGTTAGGAAATGTGGTCCAAAAAACATGAATTGTTGTGGGTTTCACTGGCTAAAACCATTCGATTCACATCTTGCCTAGGCAGTAATACTGAGGACATTGTTACAAACTCAGCTATCACAGCACCAAAAGGAGAGGCCTGTTTGGTTGTATCCAACACAGCTTTTCATGGCAATACAACAATGCATCTGAGTCTCTTCATAAATGTATCCAGCACAAACAGAATACTGGGAATATCAAAACAGGCTCTATATTCAGAAAATGAATGAATATAGATGAAGTGAGACAATACTTACAGGATATATTTAGCATCTAGAAAAAAAAAATCTTTGTTAGTGCTTTTTTGTTTTAATTAGAGAAAATTGCAATGTATACACCAGTGCTGCAAGGCAATCTTCCAAGAGAGCTAACTAAATGTATGAAAATACTTTTACTGAAATAACTTCTGCTGAATTAAATGTTTTGCTACTTTATTTGATTTGGCTTACTGATCATTTAACTGTCACTGAATTCTGAACTTAAGAAGTGGCAATGTTTAATGACAATAAGACATTGTAGATCATGTGTTAATGCTGATTAATGCACTTCCCAAGCGTGCTGGAAGCATTTGGCTTGCCTTGTACCTTACACTGTGCACCCAAGGCATGCATTCATCAGCACTACCGCTCTGTCTGTCATGTCTTATTGCTGAACTAGAGCACCATTCCCAGTATGTTTGCTTTGAGCCTGCCTCAGTCAATTTACATTACACTGCCCACCCAAACCCACAGTTTTGAGGTTCACCCAGCTCTTGATGATCAGGGGGCCTGTATGTTTAATAACGTTTTGCTCTGCCAGTCTAATTAACTCCGGCACTGTATCTGCAGTCAGATAAAATGCTCATTTCACACCACATTAATTTTTATCAGCTGAACATTAAGCAACACAAAGCTATCTATGCTTGGTTTAATTTACATACTGACAGAGCTACAAAGAATTACTGCAGTGACTGCAAAGCAAATAAGTAGAACTGGCATCAAACATGGCTTCTTCAAAATGAAATATTGATTTGCAAGGCTGGCATCCCAAAGCGGAAAAGAGGAAAAGAAAGAGAATGAGAAATTACTTTCCCCTGTCAGCACTAGCGGAAAAAATACACAATTTGTAACCTGTATTTCCTTAAATGTTATAGCTTGAGAGGGGTATTAAAATTAAAACTTACTCTTCAATTGGCCAAGAAAAGTTAGAGGTGGTGGTAACATTTCTCATGGCTTGGAAAGAAAAGGGAAAAGGGGTCAGGAAGGTGGTGGTGGGACACAATGACTGTGTTAGAGAACACAGCTTAAAAGTTTTTCCTGCTCTTTTCACTGGCTAAATTTAGCTGAGCAGTCCTCTTTTTGCAGACTATGACCATAAGTCAAATTTGAAGGCAGAACATATGAAAGACCCTGGAATTCTAATACATGAATAAGAACACAGAAGAAAAATTCTGGGAGCCTGGGATTTCATTCAGTCTAGCAGTGACCCTTCAGTGATGTTTAAAGCATCAGTGACCCCACAGTAGCCAGAATAGTAAGTGTCCATACAAGTTAATCTGAACACATAAAAGCTGGCCATGTACATCAGTCATTGCCAGCTTTTCCAGAATGTTGCACCCCAGTAGTGAGGTGAAAACCTTAACTCCAAAAATAAAGTATCCTTTCTCTGCTCAACTGGCCAAAGTCAAACCTTAAAGCTAATTATAAATTGCACACCATTTAAATGTTACAGAATACATCTTCCCTTAGGCTTTATCTAGTCTTCTGTCTGAGGTCAAAAAAACAGCTAGCAAGTTCAACTGGGCTGCATTGCAAAAATCTCACAGACATTTAATAAATGAGCAAAATTAATAGTGTAGCACTCTGCCACTTCTGCCTGTAGGTTAATGTCATCTTTTCAGCCTTGGAGTTAGTGTGTGCCACTGAGTGATCCTCTAATGCTTTTTTCTCTGTTCCTCAGCCACCCTAAACATTAAGGAATGATGCTTCAGTAGCAGGAACATTTCCACTCCCAAAAGTGCACAAGGTCATCAGCACAAGTAGTTCCCCATAAAGCAGGCAAGGAAGACAACTCATAGATCCTGGAGAATGGCTGAATAGCTAATGTTCAATGTTCCTTTCCAGAGGAAAAACATCCAGGAAAGGACTTTGTAAAACTTCAAGAGCTTTCTTGAGCTTTATTTGGTTTGCTGGGGAGCTATAATTTGGGCCCTGTTCAGCTCCATGGTTTTCTGGCTATCTGATAAACTGCCCTTGGCATTGATATAGTTAAAAGTCTGTATGACATTTGAAATTTTCCCTGTCCCCGTCTCTATGGCTTCCTGTGCTTTCTTGCCCCTACCTCTAAGTGAGCAGAAGAGCAGATCTACATTGGGCTGGGAAATCATGCAATTGTTCCCTGAGGAAATTGGCTACTGCTGTGAAATTTTCCTTTGCTGTCGAAGTCACCTTTATGAAGAGCTCTTTTCTCTTCAAAGAGCAAATACAGTTAATAACCTCCTACCTAGAAGCACTAATATTCAGCTTGACTGGTAAGTGAAAAATAATCTCAAAACAGGACATGGTATTACAGCTATTTCTACTGACTGCAGTGCAGTTTATTATTGTATTCCAGCTATTTTGGGAAACAAGTCAACTTAAAATGTCATATTAATTATTTACAAAATACTGACATAAATGAAATGAAGATTTGACTGAAATAACAGTTCAGTGCCTCACTCTGCCTTCTTAATGAACGTAACAGGGAACTGCTGAATAATTTTCTGCTTACTCTACCACAATCTTTCCTTCTCTCTTCCCTGCGAAACAGACCATCAAAAAAAACCTCAGGCTCAGACATTTCTGAATCTTGGACAGGTCAAACAGCATAATCAAATCTAGATTCCATCTACAGCTAATTCTGGGGAACTGTTTGGTTTATCTTTATAGAACACGCCTTCAACATATGTTACAGTCAGTGTCTTAGGGCACACTCCCTTTATTTTCAGCTGTGCTTTGAAATATGAGAAAGAAAATAGCCCTGAAATACCATTCTAACTAAAATCAGTCATTGTTTTGGAGTAACTACAATACAAAGAACATTGACCCTTTCTGACTTCCTTGTCAGATTACGAGCTGGCAGTTTTCTAAAACATTAAGTCAGTCAGAACCCAAAGGATAACATGACTTCTAATTCAAGGTAACTGGAATAAAGAAAAGAGAAGAGAGGCTGATTAATTAGAACTGTATAGTGAACTAATTTGCATCCCTATTCTCACTGGTTTTCTAAAAAGAGAATCAACGTGTGTTTGTGCCTCACATCATCTGGCTCTTTCCCATATTAAAAATGACAGGGTTTGCAAGTGAGGAAAAAAAACCAAAAAAACTATAAAAAGGTATATTTCCTATTGGGACACAGATGATTTTTACTGAAGTAAAATTTCCTTCACACTAGTGAGTTTGGGATAAGAAGCATGGAAATTTTTTTTCTTGGATTTCTTCCAAGAACTAGCAGGACTTCCAGCACTGCTGTTACAGAAAATTTGAGAGGTTAATCTAAATTATTTCATGCTTCCTGCCACCACATCTTCTCTCATGTCACCACTTCTGCCCAGCAGACAGAGCAGTGTAACCCTTCCTTGCAACTAAAGCCTCACCTGTGCCTGGGATGGGCACCTGGCAGCACAGAAATGATTCGATTCTGTACCTTCCCACCACCCCTCCTCTCTTTTCTAGCTACAAAAAGGATATTGGTAACAACCCTCCCTAGAGAGCAGCAGGGCAAATAAGGGGATAGCCCAAGGAATCTTTGCCTTGTTTCTATGCTCCCAGCACAAGAAGATGTAGAAAACAGTGAGTCATCACACTGCATTTTCCATTCAGGACTGCTGACTGAAATGATAGGGCTCCCAGCTGCACACTAACACCATGGACTGTGCTGGAGGAGATCCCTCTCAATCCAGCCACGTTTCTGTTTCAAATCACATTTTTACAGCAGTGAAATTTTACTAGTAATCCCAGCTGCTTTAGTGAAGTATTCTGGAGGTCCAAAGATCCTCATAAATTTCCCTTAGTGTTTAAGGCTACTTTAACTCATTTCAACTGAAGTGGCTCTGATACTTGGAAATAAATCTCACTTTATGACTTGGAAAGACCTGGGCAAATATTAGCCAATTAAGTCCCCTGTGACTTCCTGCTTCAAAAAGTGATATGTGACCTTGCCAGAGCTATCAAACTGAACTTCAACTCTACTTCACATCTGCCTGAAATGCAGAGGTGGGAAGAGTGGTCTTATGGTTTTCTGTCTCTGCAACAACCAACTAATCAGAACTTTTTTTTTTCCCTTTTCTGTTTTTTTAATTTCACTAACCAAAAGGCTGTTTTTCAAACTAAGACAAGATGTGCTATGAAGTGTTGGCTTATAACCTAGGCACACTTTCTAAAGCATGCCCCATTCTATATAATTCTGGGGGTTTGTATAATATTGCTTTCTGTCTTTCTTAGAAGGGGCACCTAATTTATCTCTCTGTACATATTTAATGTCATAATGAAGAGATTCCTTTTCACCATCCCATTTCATCCAACTTTTTTTCCCTGGACTCTGCTTTTGACAGCACTTTGTGTAGGCTCTGTCTCTGATAACCAAAGTCAGTAGTTTATTGCTGCGCAGGCTTCAGGAGTGAAACATCACTGGCTGAGAGGGAGAAAGTATTGGTCTTGACAGTTTGGATGCTGCTTCCTTTCTCAAAGATGACTTTTTTGACAGCACCAGAAAGCTTTGTCTGTTTTCAAACTTTAAGATGTGACAGGGATTCAGAAGGCAGGATAAGACAGACCATGCCAGGTCAGTGTTTTTTGTCTACACAAGCTTACGGTCTCTTTGAATTTATAAACTAGTAGAGGAAAAGATGCTGGGGAAAAGGAGGGGGAAGAGCATCTCAAATGCTTTCAAAAGGTCTGCTTTGCTCAGTCAAACCCTGATGAATTCAAGAGGAACCACACAGCCTTTGTTAAGCTATACATCCCGTACTTAATTGAGAAATGATTCCTAATAAGTCCTGGAGAGCTACAGGTCTTTCTATCCCTCAGATGGGAAACAATCATATCTCACGGCAACTCATTATGTATTCTTTTTGTACCATGAGTTGTTTTAAAACCGTGAAATTAGTTCTGGCAGAGTGTACAGAGAAACACCCATGAGATGAGACTGAACGAGTTATGTAAGGTTTCCACACATTCCTCATGAATGTTAACTCTTCATGGCTGGAAGTCAGCTTTTTGAGATGAAGAAATATTCATGCAGTATATAAAGGAGACAGCTTTCTTCTTCTCTCCCTGACATTCTGTCTATCCAAAATCTCCATAATTATGTGTGGCACAGAAACCTCCTTTCTCTATTGTTTCTTTGATACTTAGTCACCATGAAATATAAACTGATTTACAATATTTATAAATTAGTTGAGCTGAAACTGCCCATGGTGCCAAGTAAATTGACCCTTCTGTGTGATATACTGCAAACTTTCAAAATGCATCAGAATTATTAATACAATATATATTTATTAATAATATATTACTAATAATTATTAAGGAATCATATATAATATATAATAAATAGCAGATATATAAAATTATATATTAATTACTAATTAATAATAATTAACATATAAGTTATATTATAACATATATATTATTAATATATAAGTTGTCATAAAGGAGCCCATGCGGCAGCACACAAGATCAATGTGCTGATTTGCCCAGTGGTTTGGATTCTCTAACCTGGATACCTTGGACCTTCCAGCAAGGACCACAAGCCTTTTCAAAGACTACTGCCACTCTATTAGTGAGCTTTTTAATGTTCTTCTCTAGGAAGAATATTAGCCTTGGAATGATAGCAGGACATGTTTGGTAGATAACAGTGAATTTAAAGCTCTTAAAGATAGAATTCTTATCTTGTCCTGCTCAGCCTGGAGAGCTACAACAACAACACCTGGGGTCAGGTTAATGGCATTGTTCATCAAATGCACACTTAGAAGTGGGAAGAGACTCCTGGTGCTCTCCTGCAAGTGGGATAGAGGGTCAGGAGACTAAGGTAGAACTCGACTTCAGCTTTGAGAGCTATGAATGAGGTCAGGATGGAGCTGCAGCTCAAGGAACAGTTAAAACAGGATCATTTGTCACTCTCCTCTTAGAGTCAACTGCTGACTAAACCAGCAAGGCTGCCTGTGATACACAGTCTGCAGAGAGAGAGGGAAGAATTAATGAAACTGAGTGTCAGGACACAGCAGGGTCTATATAAAAGCACATACTGCAAACTCAACCTTGAATTGCAGGTACACTCGTAATTGCTCAGTATGAAAAAAAAAATATCACAGGAACTTGCAGGGAAATCTTTAATTTCTTAAATTAATGTTGAAAAGATTCTGTGTTAAGTCCTGACTGCTTGCTAAACCTTTATGAGTGCAATCTAATGAATGAATGAACTGCCTTTGCAGACTTGCTGAAGAACAAGCAATTTAAAATGCACCTTCTATTACTTTCCAACAAAAAATTAAAATTCTTTGATACAAACATAGCAGAATTTAGAAAAAACCCAAACAAACCAAACAGAATCTTCCACCACAAAAGCACTTCAGTTAGCTTAGATAAACAGAAGCAGTAAATTTGCATTGCATATCAGAAGATGACCATCCCTTTTGAAAATAAAAAAAAACATTTAAAAATTTACATGTTACATACATCTTAATTTTTCAAATTTCTTAAATTTCCAGGATAGAAGTGGCCTCATTTAAGGCCATGTGATGCTAATGAACAAAAACCAGTAAATGTGCATTTATTTCTAACAATCTTCTGTTGACACACTCTGTTATGTACATAATGAAGAACAAAAGTCAGACACTTCCTGTTAACTGATGGGAACTGGAGTTCTGAATGCTACACAAACAGCAAGAGGAAAAAAGTTTCATTGGCTTGTTCTAAAACTCAATTAGGCCATTAAAAGAGGAAACAATTAAAGTCACCTAAACATTTCTCAAAGTAAATGGTACCCTGGAGTTCAGCAAAATTGTAGGGCTGTTTCCAAACATCTTTTCCTCTCTTTAAATGTTATGGAAAATTGCTCTGAATATGATGCCAAAATGTAAAACTGAAAAACACAAAGGATATTAGGACTGTCTGAATTACAGATGTCTCTAAAGACTAATAGCATAAAGATGTGAAGCAAGTTGACCTTAAATGTCCTTATTCTCAACCTGTTGGAAGGTCTTTGTTTCTTATGGTTTACTTCTATACTTAGGCTGACTGGAAGTGATGATAACCATTCATAGAAATCCTATTAAAATAATCTAAAATTGCACCTTCACCCACCTGAGCCTACTGCATGCGCTAAAAATAGGTGAGATTGTTAAAATCCTCAACTTTGCAAGGAGAAGAACTGTTGAGCAACAGACACATCCAAATCAATATCCCCAGTGGAACAGGAGAGCTTGTGGTGCCAGTAAGCATCTTCCCCCAGCCACTAAAATTTAAAAAAAACAGTCAGTAACAGGTGATTTAAGAAAAAAAAAAAGGAAACAAAAAAACCCTCAAACAAAAAACACTTCTGCTGATAAAAGAGGGAAGTGACAGAAAATCTTTCAGGATGTCCTTCCTTGTTTACTACTTCAGACATTGCCACATGAGGGGGCACAAGGAGTGAAGACAGAAAAAGACTTCCAGTGGTGTAATTCAGCTTTAAAGTTACAAAAATAGAACAGCTCATAGTTCCTGGTTATTGCATGCTACCTTTATAAAATTCCTGTTATTCCACTGCCTGTTGCCCTTAACAATGTTTGGTTTATTTTTTTAAATGAAGGCGTTATCGCTGAGGTTTGGAGAAAACTGAGACAGCTGCCATTGTTTTAATTGCAGCAAAATAAAAAGCTACATAATTTAATAATTTTCTATTTCTTTGTCCATTTCAGAGGAGGCCAACACATCTGACTTCTGGATGCAATCATGGGCATGGCTAGAAATTATATTTTTGCTCCAACCCATGTTTTAAAGATAGCTCTGACTGGATGCTTTAAAATACTTTTCTGTGTGCCAATTAAACAATGCAAGGACACAAACTCAACCTCTCCCTTCAAACCTCAAGGAGGGGAAAGGAATCTCCATACCACTAATGCCTGCTGCATTCAGTAAGGTACTTCTCATAGTTTGGTACTTCTTTCCAACCAACAGTGAACTGGGACTGCAGCTCTGAAGGCACAGTAGGCACAGCAATGCATGGCACACACACATCATGAGACAGACAGCCCTGTCTCACACTGAACATGGACAACACTGGATAGAGCCCTCTTAAAATCTGCTCTGAGTCACTGGGAATGTGCTCTGAACACCCCTGGATATGTTTGTTCTTAGTAAAGCTTAGCCACAGGATGCCTGGCACTCTCCTTTTCACAGCACAAAACCTGCCTGAGTCTAAGACGCATTTGAACAATGCTCTCAGGCACATCATATAATCCTTGGTGTCCTCTGCAGAACCAGGATTTGGACTGATCCTTTTGGGTCACTTACAATTCAGGATATATTCTATGATTCCTCATAGCTGTTTTCACTTTGGTAAAACCAAGATGAGATGAAGAGTTAAATCTTCCAAGAGATGAGGTTTAAGCTAATCTCTCACTGCAAAAAATTACAATCCCCTTCCCCTCCCACCATCTGAGCTTCTCTGAGTTTTCATCTGGATGTGCATTTGGGGGATAGGTGGAACAGGAAGAGACCACTTGCAGCCAAGTGAATATTTTTGGCAGAAAATACTTTTTGTTTGACTGTGAAAACCAAGACATGGCTTGAATTGTGATTTTACCCAAATTATGATTATTTCAACATAATCTACAGCCTAACATGCAGGTCCAGCTCACGAGATTCACACATGATTTTTCCTAGTATAGCTAAACTCTACCTCCAACAGCCAAGGGAAGACCCTCCATCAAACTAATTTCTTCATTGCTCAGAGTGAAGCTGACAACACTCAAAGATACCTCACTCCCAAAGCAGGCAACAGGATTTTCAGTTGTAAATGATCAGCTATTCAGTAGTCCAATCCAAGATCCAGTATTACAGCTTATAAAAGTAAATGCAGACCCTCCCCTGCTAAAGCAATCATACCAAAACAAAGCCCAGAATTGTGTAGTAACAAAGTAGAGGAATAAGTCAGTCCGGATGTAGAAGACAAAAACATTCTCTATTCCATATGATTTCCACATTTTTATGCCAGAAGATCAGAATAAACCATAGCACCTTTTAACAAGCGTGTAAAGCAGCATAATTCATTTGCCTTCACTCACACAATTATTTCAGCTATGACTTTATGGCTCATCTCTGAAGAGCCTGGGGTACAGCCAAAGCATCTTTCATATGCGTTTTGGTTGATGAAATACTGCTTAGAATACTTTCCTTTTTCTTAGAAAAGTCAAAGCTGCCAGAAGTCTAAATTTTCCACCCTTTCTTTCTTTATTTATAAGGCACTTAGGAAATACCCATCAAGCTGAAAATAGTGCCTAGCTCATTGTATTTTTTTCATAAATTCATCTTTCCTAACCAAAATAATGCAAGTGACCAGAAGCAAACACAGTTTGCAAATACAAGACTTTCCATGTTAACAGGGTATTTTCAAGTGGCAATTACAAGTGAAATGAAAAATTAAGAAAGCACAGTTTTCCCTTTTCCTCTTTGGGCTGCTCTATCTTTGAAGTATTTTCAGGCCCACATTCTCCTAATCCTTATTCAAGATGCTCGCACACCTATTAAGGGCAGTGAACACTGCAGTCCTCACACTGGCTTAACTCTGCTGTGTAGGTCATTATCTTGTACCTAAATATATCAGTAGTTTCAAACTTAATTTTTCTACCTCTAGAACTTCCCCTCACTTGGAGGAAGGGAGGGGGCATAAGATTGTTTCTTTCTTTCTCCACCTCCCTGCTTTTTTAAAGACATTTCCACACTATAGAGTTGTCATACTGCATTGTATCCCTCTGAAATATGGCCCTGAGTTACGCTTTCATTTACAGTCCTTTACAGAAACAGCTCCCCAGCTGTGATAATACCAGAGGCTGAGTTAACTAATAAATACTTCAGGAATTTAGTTGGGAGATTGATGATCCCTTCACTAAAGTGGAAGATAGAATATAGATGGAGAGCATTCCTATTTACAATAAAACATCTTTCCCCTAAAGATTTAGACACAGCATACAAAAATCTTTCTCTTTGGTTATGAAGTTATTTACAAGGAATATATTGAGACTTAAAGAAATTCCTGAGACTTGTTCAGAAAACGACTTTTCCCTTCTTTGTAGGAAGTCAGAAGAAGCCTGACAGCAATCTAATCAAAACATGCAAATGAGGTCAACTTTCTTGAAGAGTTGTAGGATTTCTCCAGAGAAATTTACAGAATGTCCTGGCACAGAGGTATTTTCTTAAGTCGCTGACTTTGTCTTCTGTGGCTCTATACCATTCTATAAGGCCTCCTTGTCAGTTTGTACCCTCTGCTGGCTACAAATGCCCCAGCTGGGGAGACACTTCATTTTTAATTTAATGCTGAACACCTCTAAGGATGGTAAGCTTCAGGAAGCAATGGAATGACAGAGTCTTACATTTAATCTTCCAAAGAGACAATAAAAATAATTTAAATAATACAGTATCCAACAGTATAACTTAAATGATTTGACTTTGTTTAACATCAAGTACAAACCCAAAGCAATTGTTTTGTCTCCCTTCTGATTACAGTCTACTGCAGTTCATATAGAAACTGACTTTGCATGCAGACCAGGATGAGAATAAAATCAAATCTCCCTGTTTTCTTGACTCTATTCCTCCTCTTTGCTCTCTGAACCATCCCTTTCCATGGCATTTGGTGAGAGGCTGATGAGCTGAAGAATCTGTTAAGATCCAAGTGCTTGCAATGAGCTTTAAGCGATTTTTACAGAAGCCAGAGATTACCTTGGCTGACAAATAGAATAAACACTCGGGAAACCTCCCCTAACCAAAGGAGGGAGTTCTGCTAATAAAAGCAAAAACAACCAGCACCCTGCCATGCAATTGTTTATACCAGGGACATGTTAGCATGAAAGATGGAAAATATCTCTGGTTTTCCAGCACACATTTCCCTGGATTATACAGAAAAGCTTACATGGAATAACCAAGCACGTTGCTTTGGTTTCCCACAGGTTGACAAAATGGATTAACACATTAGTCTTCCTGCAGCTTGCATTTACAGCAAACTACCTGATCAAGGTCTAATTTCCTCAGGTTACATACAGCTTCCTGCTCCTTGTGTCTCTGCTGAAAGAGCAGTGAGGAACTCTGGCACCCAGCAATTTGTACAAAAGCACACTCAAGCACCTCTCTGCTGCCAGACCACACTGCACTGAGCAGCAGCACAGAGCTTGGCCCTCTGATAAAGAAAAGCACTAGAGAGGCTTGAGCAGAATCAATGACAAGTGTCTGAGCCCATCAATGCACAGGGTTTTAGAAAGGCAGATTTATCAAATACTGCAACTTCTATGAAACAGGGACTGATCAAACGCAAATATCCCCATGCTGTAAATATGATCTAACGAGAACACTGTTACAATTATGTTTGTTATTACATCAGCTATTATCATAACTGCATTATTAAAATACACAATAAGGAAATGTAATGGCACCAATCCCATTTGTTTATTATGTAGGAAAATATTGTGATACTGATGCATTTTTAAGACTTTTGTTCATTAAACATAATTGAGCAAGTGGGTAGTTTTCCTGCAGAATTATCTAAATACTACATTTAACCCTTTATTTTTTATTAGAGCTATTCCTTACTTTAAAAGTTGTCCCTGTAATTCTTACAGACTTCTGTCTGCCCTTCAATTCACATGCAAACCTGAAGAGGCAGAATTTATCTCCATAAACAAATCTGTAATGATCCTGATGTCTACACACTTACAAAGCAGATGCTTAACACTGAGTTGTGCAACCCAAACAGTGCCTGACAAGTGGAAATAACAGCAGAATACTGATCATGACATCAGGACTATCTGGAGATTTGTTTAATTCCTCTCTTCTCCCACCCCCAAGCTCTCTAAAGGAAAACCTGGAAAGGAACTCTCTCCAGACTTGTATTAGGAGACAAAAGCAGTGCAAACGCCCAGCTATAGCGGTGCAAATTACAACCCAGAGAAGTGAAGTGCTCTGGTTTGTTAACCTTAAACAGTTCTGACCTGGACATAATCAGCACACAGGTTTTCTAAATCCTGTACCAGCTACACATTCCACAACAGCAGGTTGTTTGGTTGCATATATTAAAAGTTTAAAAAAAAATAAAAAAGAGATTTTTATTTGTGACAACTCTTGACACTAAACCTCATTTCACATAAATGCTAAAGGAAGAACTAACATGAAGCAGAAATTTTCTCTTTGCTTTACTCCTGCTCCCCATTGAGAAGGATGTAATTTATTGAAAACTGTGTGATACTTTCCTGGTACAGCGATGACAACTTTTATAAAAACAGTCCCATCTTTTCTTCAGTTATACCACAAGTGCAAGCATTACTCTAGACTTGAGTGTTAAGTCATTTAACGCTTACAATGCTTTCGAGCCGCAGATCAAACAGCATTCATTTAACCCCACATTTCTCTCAGGTTTTACAATGTGATCACCCTTGCTTTACAGTGGAGAAGCAATGAGTAGATTCCCCAATACCAGGCCAGGGGCTTAGCCAAGACCAACACCCAGGAATCTGGAACTACAGGCTCCCTCTCTCACCAGCACTCAGACAATGGGCCACAGTCTCTGACCTCGTGAAACCAGAATAAGTTAATGCATCTCCATGGAGTCAGAGCCACATCATGTAAGTACAATCAGAATCAGACACAAAATATTTAATTAGATTTTGCGTGTGGATTTTTTAGCCTACAGTGATTTAATACAACTGAGTCACTCATCCATTACAAAAAGCATAATACTAGCTTCTTACTAAGAGAACAGACAGATGAAAGCTGGGGGCAAGAGGAAAGGTTTGTTTGATTCCTACACAATTAGGATTTTTTCACCAATGTGAGTGCAAACAGAACAAAACCCAAGCTAGAAATCCCAAATCCTAGGAGTTAGTTTCTGTAAGTATGGGCTACCTGGCCTTAACTACTAAAGCCTCTATGCCAAAGAGTTACAAACAACCCCACGGAATTCAAGGAACTAGTCACAAACTCAGTTTTTAAGAGCTGAAGACAGAGTGACATTGCTTCACTGACCCTAAAAGCGACCCCACAACCCTAAATTTATATTATAAAAAAACAAAGAAGATGCACAGAAGCTACAAATGTCATGGCCTTTCTGTATCTCCAGATGCCAGCTAATCAATCTCAGCTAGTTAAATAGCCACTAAAGCAATGCACATTTGATCCTGAATATATTGATTTAGGGATTTCAGCTGTGGTAATAGGTCAATTGTTCCCACAGAAGAGTAAGTGTTCTAGATGTCAAACTGCATTAACAATATAGAATATTTCTAGGCAGCCTAGTTTAAAAAAGAGTTACTAAATAACTACATGGAGATCAAACTTGGGACTTTTACAGTCCAGACTTTTCAGACTATGAGCCTTTCAGTTTATGGAAGTGCTTTCAATTTCCATGAACACCTTAAGAATGAAGCCCAGGCTTTCAAATGCACAGAGCTGAATCCTGCAGTTATAATTTAATCAAAAAGTTACTTGTTTAGAGCCAAAATGCTTAAGAACAAGGGGTACAGAAGGAAAGCACAAATAGCTTCCTTCCTCTGTGTGCTGGACCCTACACAGAAATAGTGTGGCTGGAAGTGCATTGCCTAGGGCTGGATCTCAGTCAACTGGATTGCTTTAGAATTTTAGGGACTTCTTCACAGCTTAATGAACAGGTCAAAGAAATCCATGTTCACTTCCACAATCTACTTACCTCAATGAAACTGGTCATAAATGTTCAACAGAAATTCTGAATAAGCAACAGGACTGCTCCACAGATTTTGAAAAGCTGTCCAAGGCACAGGCATAAAGCCAACCATGGGGACGGAAACTGAGCATATTTCATTCTTGCTGGATGGCAGAGTTGCCACTGCAACATGTTCTCCTTGTCAGCAGCCCACAGTTCTGGCAGGGTTAACCATGACAGACTCCCTCTTCAGAGTGGGCTACGGTACAGCATCCAGACAGATTTCAGAAGGTTCTTTAATGTACTGAATCAAAAACAGGTTGTCTTTCCTCCCTTTCTGACACTTTCTTACAAGTGTGACATTGTTCCATTTTAAAATTGTTTTCATCTGATTACTGTTTGTATCCATAGTGCCAAGCAGCAAGCAAACAAAAGAAAACATGCAGCCCTAAGCAGAATGCAAGATTGCCTACTTCAGAAAATTGTCCAATCTGACTAGTAAATATAACTGAAACCCAGTCTTTACAGGGGAAGGAGAGGTGCCATTCTTCAGTTAATTTTGATCTTGTGACATTTTCTGAGCCCAAGAAAAACATCTTTATGGAATCATCCAATTCAAACTTCTCCCTCCCCAAAAAACCTGAACCCACCCAACCAGAGCTTCCAATAGTGCCAAAAAATCAAAGAAAAACAAAACAAAGAAGGATTAATACCTAAAAACAATAGGGAGACAAATGTCAACTCATTCATTACTGATCTTAGGCTTTGCAGGTAACAAAGGAAAAAAACAAACCACCTAATTTGTGTGCCTCTATGGCACTCCAAAGCCCATTTCAAGATTTGACAGAGTTCCCACATTTCTCCACCCTTTACAGGTATTTGAGTTTGGTTCCTAGGCTGCACTATAGTACTAAAAGGCCCATCAACCTACTGCTGGTGTTTTTGTGTTGGAAAAGCAGTCCAGGGACACAAGCCAAAACTACGGACTGGAGGAAGCAAAATTTATCCACTCACATCTATCTGAGATGCACAGTGAAAAACACCCAGCAGCTTTCATGGCTTAGCTTCTGCCTTAAAGAAACTTTAAGAGCTGTTGGCAGTTTAAGGAACACCAGGAAACAGGTGAAAAGCATTTTTGTTTCTTCTCTGGCAGGAATACATAGAGAAAAATCTCCTCAATTCTGATACTACCTTTAGATATTTGCTGTCAAGAAATGAAGAAGGTTGGCACAGTCACTTACAGTGGGAAAACCAGCTATGGTTTAGGACTGCTAATTAAATTTTTATGCTACCTTAGCAAATACTAAGTTTCATATATTTACTTCATTACATAAAAATATCTGAAAATGTAAATCTAAAGCTTCAAAATCTTGAACATATTAGAATCCTAATATTTTAAATACATCAGTATTTCAGTTTTAGTCTTTCACGTTGCCCTTAAAAATTTTTGAACATTGTACAAGACAGTCATCAAAAACTCTCTATGGAATCAAAGGCTAATAAAAATGGATGCTTGAGACTACACTCCAATGTGACCTTTGAGCATCTGAGTTTTACCTGAGCTCAGATCCTTTGCTTGTCATCCTAACAATCCAAATTACTTCTAGCCAGACTGGTGTGAGTACTGAACTTATGGGTTAGCTACTTTACTTCATCTTAGTCAAGAGATCCCAGTCACAGCCTTTGTAAGAGTGCCATCTTTGAAAAGAAATGTTAACTTGCAGTTTTCACTGTGACAAGCAGAGTGAAAAACAGGTTTCGGTAAAATTGACACAAAGACATCATTCAGCTCTACAAGTAAATTTCACAAAGAAATAAAATCTTTCAAAACTTGAATGTGATGGTACACTCTTACTCGCTTTCAGCTGTGTGCCTTCTTCCCAATTTGTTTCCTACCATCAACAAATACTGCAAAATCATAAGGCAGTTTACTTCCATTATAACTGTGCAGCTATTTGCTGATCAGAACATTTGAGAATTGCTACGTCTTTTAGTTTTTACACAGCAGTAAAAGAAAAAACTGAAAGTATACAACTAACTGCTTTTGACTGAAAACAGCCACCAAGCTGCCAAAATTCCATTATCCCCAAGTTAACTCTAAAAGTGGAATTAAATAACACCAATGGCATGGAAATTTCAGTTCATTATCATTTTTTCCTGCATTGTGAGCATACTGTGATTTGCTAGGATATGTCCAAAAAAAGGCTGAGTGTCACAGCTCCTTTAATGCTTTTCTCCTTATCCACAAAAGCAAAGAGCCAAGTACTGCACATCTCAGAATGGGAAACTTTCACTATCACTTAAACGACCATTATTATAAGAAGTCTGGGTTCAAGTGCTATTAATGTGAATAAGATTAAATCCAAACCAAAAAACCTAAACCCAAAAGCCAAACCCACCACCCAGAAAATTGGTTTTCCCCCATGTGCGTAAATCAGCTGCCATTCAATGCACATTTTATCAACTCTAAACCAGGCTATAATTTATAGAGTATTGATTAGATCACTCTTTTTCATGTATGATTCAATGGGTAAAAGATAGGAACATCAATGCATTCATCACAGAGATATCACCATTCACTAAATACTAGTCAGCATATGAATCCAAGCACTTTTTCCTGCTGTGTCCCTCAAGATGGGACAAAATTACTGTCTTTTCCAAGATGTCCAGCACATTTAATACTGATTTCTATAAAAAGCAGCTTCTTTTTTTGTATGTCTCTAGTGCTTGCCACACTACAAGCTTGGTCTTGATAGACAGAAAAAGCAGAATATATTAGATGGAAGGGAAACTACCCCTCAGAAATAAACAGCTGTTGTGAAACATTTCATGTTCTGAGGAAATTTTTAAGGCTTGGTAAGCAATTCAACTACTGCTGGCTTCATAACCTGAGGAAGAATGCATGTGAAATTTCTGTAAGACAATAGATGGGGGGGAGCAGCAAACTGCAGTGTGTTTGTAAACTGGAGGGATTTAAACCTTGCTCTTCTATTGACTTCTCATGTGGGGGGAGGCAAACTGCTAAAAATGAGACTGTTTTATTTGCTTCAAGCGTTAAATCATTACCTCACAGAACCTGCTGGTGGTATCGTACAGATTCTCAGGAGTCCCAGGAGGGCTCTGGAAATGCACAAAGCGATTTTTGTGAGCCCTCCGGCAGTGCAGCTCCTGCCGCCCCGGGCAGGGCGAGTCAGAGGGGAACGGCACAAAGCTCCATCCAGCTGTTACCGAACAACTGCACCACTGGGATTACCTGAATCCAGGAAAAACCAGCAGCATTCCCGCTTCCTACACAAACCTTTGGAATTCTCTGACTTTCTGCATGTTGCCACCATTTAATCTTCATTATAACCTAAGCAAGCAGCAATTAGAGTATCAGCATCATCTTTCCTATGTGAACTGCACTGAAAGGAGGGGTTTAGGTTTACACTTCTCTGTGCTTCCACTGAAATGCCATAATGCTCATAAACAGGCACAAGGTACTTCCAACCCTGCCTATCAGATTAGTAGAAGAGGAATTCCTTTAAAGAGAAACCCCAAAGCAATATTTCAAACTGAGTTTAAAATGCTTGTCACAGAGGCTAATTGTGAGGAATATTAGCTTTAAATTTCTACTGCTGCTTTTATTCTTCTTATTATTATTATTTTTGAAAAGATTTCCAAGTGTGACAACAGATTTAGCAGATACTGTATTTGAATACAGAAAAAATATGCGAAGCTCCTGTATTTGTTGTTTGGTATGAGACTCTAAACCCAAAAACCAAATGTCATAATGTAACTGATAACAACATGGTCAGACAGTTTTTTGAAACAGGTCTTTGTGAAAGCTTAAGCTGTTTCTTCCAGATTTCTAGCACAGTGACATTGTCATGTAAGTAATGGGGAAAAATGAAGGGCTCTTTTCCCTGCATCCCAAAAGCGTCTTCTGACAAAAGTAAAATAATACTTAAGAGTTTAATGCTGCTCTGCAGGGCTGCACAGCTGATTGCAGGACTCTGCATCTTGGCATAATGTGGAAAAAAGCAAGCAACCTAAAAACTGATTTTAAACTTAGCTACACAAACATTTTCTTAATTTGACATGCTAAAATAAGGTTGCTTAAACTTTGTTTTTGCTGTAGTTAAAATTACTATGTAGCTATAGATTGACAGCTTCAGAGAGAGCATGACTGTCATTCATCAAGCATACATATTGCACACACCATGAAGGTAAAATTTTATTGAATTTTTTATAAAACTGTTTGTGACTGAACAGCTGACCAGATAGGGTGGGGTTTTTTGTTTCTTTTGGGTTTTGTTTGGTTTTCCTTCCCCTACAATTACTAAGTATTGCAGGATTTAGGCAGGTTCAGAAAACCGCAGAAGATCCTTTTTACTATAATCATGTATGGGCAGTGACAATCAGCTAAAACAAAGCAGTAGAAATTTTGGTTAAGTAGTTAAGCAACGATTTGTCAGTGTCAGAAATATCATTTTAGATCAGTATTTGCCTTAAGTCTGAAGTTGCTTTAAATGTTTTAATTCTTGGCTTCAAGTAAAAGACCATGTTTTGGAAGCAAGAGCTTTACTGTGATCTACTCGTGTACTGGTGAAAATATATCCAGGGCTGTGCCTGTGCCACCCCCTGACTGCAAATCACTTCAGAAAATCCAGATGGGATCTGTTCCTTGTCAGTATCTGAGTTCCTGTCTTTAATGAATCAGTTTGCAATGACAACAGAATAGATAAAGGGGTGAAAATATTAATTAATTATGGTTTTGAAACATTCACCCCTTCCAATAATTTTCTTCTCACAGCTACAAAACAAAATTCCCAGATTTAATTATTATGGGGCTCTATTATAAAAGCTGTCACCCACACCTACCCTGAGCTGGGCAGCAGCAAAACAATACTGGAAGGGCCATTAGCACCCTGTGGAAAGCACATACAGGACAAGCAAATAGTCAGGGATTATACAGTCCATGTGCAGCCCTCTGACATCCTCACAGACAAAGAGCTCTCAACTGGAAGAGGTTTGCTAGAGAGCTGAAGAAATCATAGCTGTCCCATGGCATGGATTACTTCAGAAATGAGGAAAAAGATTTATGTTTTGATTTGACCAAAGTGCTCTGCATATATCATATAAAATTCTCATAAGCTGTTCCATCGAGATTTACACCATGAGTAAGAGGAAATATTCAGCCACTTTCATGTTATTCAATTTAGGTTGAAAGAGCTGAAGAATGACTAATACTGCAAGATTTCTACTACACCTATTCCCGAATGAGTCCAGCCTAACTTGAGTAGCTTTTGCCCATAGAGCATTGCTGGTTAGAGGTGTGATTTTTTTTATTTTCCTTTTTATTTACCCGCAGTACTATACCATCAGAAACTGCAGCACAGAGGCAGTTATACCACCATGAGTGTTTTTGCTTCTGTTCCTTACTGTATTCACGGAACTGACAGAAGCTGCACTATTACTGACTCTTACTCATTTTTTCCACTACAAATATTTATCCATAAGCCTGAAACTAATCACAAGAACAAAAATGGCATTTCCCCCCATCTCACTTGGGACAGGGGGAGGGCAGAGTATGGAGCTGCAGCAAAGTAGCAAGGGTTGATAAGCACCAGATAATCTGTGGGTTTAAAAATTCTAAGTACAACAAAATCCAAAAAACAGTAGAGAAGACTAAAAACCTGAAAAAGGCAAAAGAAAATGATAATCTGAATAGACAACATATCTAATAAAATAATTACAGCTTAAATTTGAGATACGTGCAAGATCTGTATAACGGGGCTATTTTGTTAAAAGCACTGCTGATGATTAAACCAAGTATTTATTTCCATACATCTGCAGCAAGGATAGATACAAATCTCTACAGCTCTCTTGGCAATAAGCTCACTTATAATATCAATGCTTGCTGACACTATCACATTACTAACGGTGACCATGGGGGGGGGTGAAAGTGATCCCCAAAATTACTCTCACCATTTAAAAAAATCTCAAATCCCAAAACAACAAACATTGCAAAAGATAAAAACCCCCAAATTAAACCACCTGGAGCCAACATCTCTGTCCTGCTTTAGACCAAAAGGTCAGGGTATCACCAGCTTCAGCTCTAAAGTTTAGATCCTCTCAGCCTCACTCAGTACACACTGCAGGTCTCACGCTGTAAGTAGTCACAGCACATTCAGCATAACTTCAATAATCTTAAGTATTGCACACATTCAGCCTTTTCACTTGGGTTTCTCTAGTTTCCATAAAGCAAAGTCAAAAAATATGAGACATTTCTACACTGTTCAAAAGCCTACAATTCTAATTGGATGAATTACAACCAGCCACAACAATTTCCCTGTAAAATTTACACCAGGTGCTCAGTAATAATGAATAAAATAAAATTATAATAATTTTTAAAGTAACTAGTAGGAAAAAAAGGGAGCTGGGTAAAATATTTAAGGCCATTAACCATTCATTTCTTTGACTGTGAGTGTTGAGCTGGCATTCCAGTGGCAATGTGCTGAGATTTGTTGATACCTCTGCCGTATTTCAGCTTCAGGAGATAAAAATACATTTTTTAATGTGAACCCATATGTTGGACTCTGATTCTTTAACTATGGCATGATTCAAAGCTTCAGTGAAGTCTAATGAGAATCAAGCACACTGTGTACAGGACAAGGCTGTGTTACAAGCAGAGAGTAGCAATCAATTTAAATGAACTCAAACCTGGGATTTAGTGAAACTCTCTGACATCTGTAACCATGTTACTTTCATTGGCTGCAGGCATCATGATAAAGGTGAAGTCCCAGATATTCACCACAACCTGAACTGTGTGAAGGTTTTGGGTTTGGGTCAATTTTGAGCTGATTTACAGAATCATTAAAACCTTTAGGTATTGTACAAACAAAACTGTGGCTGTCTTGGGGTATGTTAAAATTTGGGAGTCAATCTAAGTCCTAAATAAAGAAATAAACCCATGTAAAAACTAAGCTTAGATGCAATTTCCACACTGCCCAGAGGAGCAGAAACCAGTGGGTTTTGCTGAATGCAGCTATCAGCCTCCGAAAGCAGACAGATTTTTAACTGTCACACACCCCCACGTTTTAGCTTTGCATGCCTGACATCCATATGCAATAGATGTAAGTAATCTCAGTAGCAATCTTGACCACACACAGAAGCACCCACATACTTCTCACACCCACAAACACTTTCTCCCAAAAGCAATTCATGGAACATAAAACAATATTATGAAATAAATGTTTAATCATTAAATGCATAGCCCAAAATTAGTGATGTGGGGAACACTTACTTCTGAAACGAAACATCAGACTCACCAGAAGTGCAGCCCAATAAACTCTTTTGACTAAACAAACTAAAAATGTTGTAATTTTGGACAGAATCAGACCCTGAAGAAGTATGGGATTTGCACAGCAGTGATTTGTTGTATTTTCCATTGCACGTGGTAGCACATTATTCAATAACCTGTTGGTGGATGTTGGTGTTTTACACAGCAATTTGAAATGGCAGAACTTTGGGGAAGTGTGGCAGCTCCTTCCACCCTTCAGATCTGTGCTTATGTCCCCTGAGTAGCGGGCATGCCTAAGGACATGGGAACAAATGTTGCATGAGGACAGACTGCAAGTGTAGAACAGATTCCTCCTCCCCCTCCTGCTGCAGACTGGCAATGAGCAGCTCACAGTGCTCCAAACTGCAGCCCTCGAGGCACCACGGTTTTATTGGGAGAGAGCTGCTGGAAGGAGGCTCCATGCCCTGGCACTTAGGATATCCACAGGGGTTGTGTACATGGCTCATTTTTACCCAGTGCTTGGCCAGGACTGCACCTGGGCTGCGACAACATTCCTGAGAGATCCCTATGCATTCCATACTTGCAGTAAAAACACAATAAACACAAGAACAATTGTACTATACATTGCTCCATTTGGACTGGAGATACAAATTTTGGTCTCTTATCTGAGGAATTAAACCAATTTTTTCAACCAAACCAGAACTCACACCACACATTTTACGGATGGGCTGTCAGTGAACTGACATTTCTGCTACTGATTCACTTCCAGTCCTCTCTTTCCCCCTATGGTGTACATGGATTGAATGCTTTATATACAGTTAGTTTACTCTATGTTATAATAAAAAGATGTAAGGAACTCCTCTGGAAGGCAATTCTCAGAGAAGTCCTCTATTTCTTTCAAAGGAGTCCATGTGCTCCTCAACTACTCCTCACTATATCAAGCATGAGAAACCTGCAGAAGACTTTAAATAAGGAACTACTCAGGACTGGAATATTTAACCCTTCCAATGCAAGAAAACACCCAGTATTTCTAATCAAATTTATTTTCAGGCTCAATCTGCATAGAATATTCAGTGCAATGGTCTTTCTGAGCTAGATCACAGATTTAAGCTTTATGGGTATCTGGAACTCATCTGTTGAGCCAAGAGAATATAACGAGAATGTCTGCTGGAATCTGTGAGACACCTGTTTTCCACATTCCTCTCTATTCCCTGGAGCAAGTTGTATCAAAAGAAAACAACAATGCTTTATGAACTCCTCTTTCTCCTTTCATGTTTTCTGAGAAGACAAACAGCAGTTCCCTAAAGCCAATGGTTATTCCACAAGCACAGTAACTGTATTTAAGACACATATATATATTTGCATGACAGAACAGCAACAAATGAAAATTCAGAACACTTACCTTACCTACAGACTATTACCAGAAAATTTCACAGCCATGCTATAGGAAAATAAACCTAAACATGTTATATATTCACCCTTTTTCCCCCCACCCAGTAGAATTAAAGCCCCGTGTTTTTACAAAATTTTTCAGCTATTCAAAATATTCAACTCTGATAATCTGAGCACTTAAATATATGCATAGCAATACATTTCAGATGAATCGGTGCCATCTATGAATATATTACCAAGATAAGCATACAAAGTAAAATGTGCCAATTCTCAAAGGTCATTCAGCATTACTTTAACCAGACTTTCACTGACTTTCCATTAAGTTACTGTACTGGTAAACAGGAACAGTGCCCAATGCATTATGTGCACAGGCAGTATGTTCTTCTCATTTCCCAAGATATGTGATTGAAAGCATGGCTGGGAAAAACATCAACTATCAAGCAAAAAGCATTTTTGTACTCAAGGTGACGGTATCAATCTACTTATATAAAGCAAATTAGTAAGATATCTATGATTTAATAAAAGGAGAAGCATGTGTCTTTGTTACCTAAGTACTTAAATATTTGATTTTCTAAACAATTAGAGGCAGGTAAATAAAATAAGAAAAGTCACTGTGACTCCTCATTTCTTTAGACTGTCTGGGCTATGAACTCACTCACTCCAAGTCAGGTTGTGTTGTTTCCCAGCTTGCTGAAATTGATAGTGCTTCTCACTGGAGTTGAATGACTTGTGCTCAGGGTACAGGCACAAAGACAGGCACCAGTCCTTGGTGGTGTTTCTCTTGCTTTCTCTCGCTCTCTATTTCCAATATAGTAACAACCAAAACCTTTATGGAGAAGGTCCTTTGTTAAACTGTCGAGCTTTTTAGGCCAAATGAAAAGAAAAAACAACCTGGATGCTACAACTGAAATTAAGTTTCACAGTTCAGTTGGCATTTTCTGCTTTTTGTGAGACTGGCTGCATAACTTGAAATCATTACAAAGAGCCTTCAACCACATCCCAACACATTTCCACTCACACACTCAACAGGAACAACTTAATGAAAGAATTTCCAAAGCTTCCAAAGTAATCTAGTCTATCCAACAATAACCTGGATTCCCTCACAGTTTATCCATCTCATACCCTTGCCTTGTAAACTCAGCAAGCCTCTTATTCCTTAATGAGAGTACTCCAAAATATTTTCATCACACACACAATAACAGTGCTTGAAACAAGTGGTGATAACATCATATTCAGATTGTTTATAGCATTACAAGAAACGCACAGCATGCTTTGGCTTTCATTCTCATGTCTTTAACTGCAGGATCTTCAACAGACTTTCATTTTCTGTCCTGCCTTTCACCCATCGAGGGGAATGAAGATTTCTCCACCAGTAACCTTGTTGATGGTAGTTAATGAGTTTGCACTTTGAGTGGGAGCTGAGGGCCATTCCTGTACATCAGCTTACCTGTGGAAAGTGCCTCTGAGTGTGCTTAAGGCTCTTGCAAATGTGTTTAAGAGATTTTTAATACAAAAGACTAAAATCTTTTTCTTCCTACTGAGGCATATACATATAAAGAATTAGCTGAAGGCCACATAACTTCTGATCAGTTTGTCTGTAGTTGATTTCTCGACTAAAATCCTGAGAGGGTGGTTCGCCCATACTGCAACTTTAATCCACCTCAGGTGTGAACAAAAGACCAGCATTCCTTCTAAATCCTGTACACATGGTGGCAGTGGAAAAGTGAAGCCACGTCTATTCACTAAAATTGACTATTAAGTAAAGTAGAACTGTGTGTCAGCTTGCATTTGTAGCACTTGTTGGTCAACAGTGTTGATTTCTGTCCTTTTCTGATATTAAGAATTAGGCATTTGTGCAGCAGTAATCCTGGAAAAGTAATGTATTCAGAGCTACAGCCACAGGCTCTGCTAATAATGATAAACAATGGTGGAATATCCTCCACATGAAGGGCCATACCACTCTCACAGGAGTCATTTGCATGTTTTCAAAACCTTTTCAGGAAAGTCTTTAGCACCTGATTTATGCACAAAAATGCAACTATGTTCAAAATACAAAGATAGAAATGGCCAAGAGTCTGCCTGTTGGAGTCTATTAAGAAAAATATAATATATAGTAGGACAGAAAATTCTCACCCAGTTGCTGTCGAAATATTTATACAGCAGATCCTCACAGAATTATCTTTTCACCTCTCCATGTGGGAATACAAATCCCTTAAATTTAATGATGCTCTTGGTACCAATTGTCAGGGGATACATATGCATAAATAGTGTATAAATAACAGTCATGTTCAAATTCTAAGAACTGCAGATATACACTTCACTTGCATTTTCTTTTGAACCAATTTTAAGCAACATCACAGAAAACTCATACTAAATCTATGTTAATATAATGCCCGAGATCTAGAAAACTGGGATAAGGACAAACTTACCTCTTAATCATTAGGCTGGCACTCAAAATCACAGTAAGCTTTTTAACTGCTATGGTTCTCTAAGAAACATTGGGAAAACAATGAGAATTTTGCACACATTGACCATTTACTAAAGCATAAGCAGCTGAATTAGGGTTTCTATTTTATCACAAGATTTCATGGCTTTGGACAGCTTTGGCTCAACCCTGAACTTTTTTCTTTTTTACTCATAAGAAATACCTTCAAAATAATAAGAAAGCATAGAAAATTATTGTCAGAGCTCCTGGAAATGACTGTTGAAGCAAAACAGTTACACTATTAGAAATTAATAATATAACTTATCTATAATCTATTATTGAGCACTTGAAGAATAGTTTGTACTCAAGTGGACAGAAATTCTCTCTCCAATCCATTTATTGCAGAAGAAAAATTTAAGAGCAGTGTTACATTTTGAAAAATGTTATTTTATTGGCTGTAATTTTTCATGGTACCTGTGGGGACTGGATGACAGCTCAACACTGCAATTGTCCTTCATGTTGATATCCTTTTTTTAGTTGAGACTATCCTGGGAATACACTAGAAATGATTTATTTGTCCCTGTGCCTGTAAAAGGTTTCAGGAAGGTGGAAATGGATGCACGGCTAGTTGAGAAGAAGTAAGAAATGAGCCCAGCACACTTACTTAGGCAGGGAACTAACAACCAGCAGGGAATATTTAATCACTTCACATTACAACTGAGCAAGACTTCTGATGGCTCATCCCCTGCTTGCTGCTTGCAGTGCAAAACCCAGGCAGCCCAGCATCAGCAGCCCTCTGCTCAACAGTAATGAGAGACCCTTTGGCACCTCCTTTACATTGTCATCCTCAGGAGCCAAGCCTGTAACCCTGTGCTGCACGTGCTGCTGGGACCAATTTTCCAAATGACGCAACCCTCCTGAGCTGGATTTGACTTAATGAGTAGTATTCAGTGTTCTCTACTAATGGCTCCTGTTTCAACAAAATCAGCTGGTTTTAACACTGATAGTAGTACTTTTTACCATCCATACAGCACACTGATGTCCTGCAGCTCTATTGGACTTGCTGACTGTTGAGTCAACAAGAACAACAGCTGGCATTCCCTCAGTCAGGGAAAGTGACAAAAATAAAAAGAGAGGCTAAACTCATATTCAAGCTTTGTAACAGTATTATATTCATCAGACATCCTCCTGAAAGCAGGAATTTGCTTAAAGAAAAAAAGGAGATGTGCCTTTAATTTAAGTAGGCCAAGTTTTATTACTATTTAATGAAATTCAGCCTTTTGGAATAGCACATTTCAAAAGCACCCAGACAGCACTCTGCAGTTTAGCTCAGGCTGGAGACTGGGCGCTGAGAAGGATTGAGGCAGTCTGTCTAGACACAACCAAAGGCAGCATCAGAACTTTGCTCTATAAATTATAATAGTAGAAAACTCTCATTTGGTTTGACTCTCAGCAGGTAACTCACTAACAACAGTAATTATAATCAACCGTTAGTGACAAGACAAAGAAATAGAACAAGTTCCACAGAATTTCCTGCTTTTGGGTTGTTCAATCTACTGCATCATACCTACTCAAGGAGACCATCTACTATATGGGTCTCATGCACAATCCTTCTCCCTCTCAAGCCCAGTTATTATTACCTGGACTATTCAAGCAAAGGATTCCCAATGGCATTGCTGTTATTTAAATACTCTTAACATGAGCTATGCAGCCCCACTGTAGAAACATGAACATTTGGAAAGAATGCACTGAGATCAGCAGTGCTCATAGCATGCTTTAAACTGAAAAAAAATAATAAAAAATAATGAAAACAGAAATAAAATGTCTGAAAAGTCCAAATACCACATGCAAATTTCAGCTATCAGGCTCCACTTCATAGTGCCCCAATGTGTAGCATCTCTCTAATATATATAAATGAATTAAAATATATTGTGAAGCATAACTAATCCTCATACTTTTAATACCTTCAGCTGAAATCTGGCGATACTGTATTCCTTGGATGAAATGATCACAGATACCCAAACACAGCCTCCTTTACCCAGGCAGAGAACATTCCACCTGGAGCATCACGTACCATCACACCGATTACAATGCGAGGCCCTGTCCCTATCATGGCTCACACAGACCTGTTATCAACAGAGATTTGTACATCACTTGCAGGAAAAGGACATCAGATTTTGTCCATGCTGCAAATTATATTCTGGTGCAACAAAAAATCAAATGATACCCTATTTGCAATACACTGTCATTTGTTTGTTCAAACTTGTTACTTTGGATGATTACTCAAGAACACTTTTCAGACTCATTTTCAAAATACATTTCAAATGCTCAGCAAACTTGAACTTACTCCCTTTTCCGTTCACAACTTTTTCAAGTAATTTAATTAATTTTATACTTCAGAAAATTAGTTTCTATTATGCAGGGAGAAACAAGTCTTTATTCTGAGCTACAATGAAATAATCTTTTCTCATAAAATCTATTTAGATGGAGCCTTCAGCCCTCGGAAATTATAAAGTCTACTAAAACACTAAGAGAATAAAAAATTCATTTTCAAGGTAATGGATTTGTTATGCCTATTTAAAGTACATACATCATGAGATACCGATAGAGCAAGCTTAAATATTATTAGGTTTTGTTTGGGTTTTGCTTCCAATATTCAGGGCTACTGTCACAAAAAACGAAAGCACAGCTTTGTGACCAGGACATTGTACAAGAACACAGCATTTCTGTTAACTTCCTTCTTAATTCAGTAGCTTTACTAGGCAAGTTGTGTTGCTGCCAAATAATTTTACATTATAAAAACAAAGTGCAGTCACAGAGATCCAGAAGTGCTCTTTATTTTAAAATCAGAACATTAGCACTGTCCTTAGACAGACACTCTGAAATTTTCTTTTCTCCCATACACTTGGACACCTTCAAAATCAGAGCAAGGCAATTACATGATTAGGCATAAGCATTAGAAACAAGCATGTAGTCACTCATTTTAATCTTCAAACTATAGTAAAAAAAACAAAAGTCTAGACAGCTTCTGTCAAATTAGCTCTACAGAAGCACTTGTTTCCTGAAATTCCACTTATATTAGGCAAAACAAAGCCAGAATTGGACACCGCCACAAACTGATACTTCAAAGATAAAACAAATATGGGTAAAGAACCACAGGCAGCTCCAGATCTCTAATGCTCCATGGACACAATTTATATCAATTTATCTGTAACAGTAACTATTCCTGAGAAGTCGTGGGTTTTGAAGGACTTCTCCAGAAAACATCAAATACAATGTTTAGCTGTCAGGATACTGACTATCCTTCTAATAATACTCCCAGGAGCAGTAACTTGTAGGGATGGAACAATTTGGGAAGCCTGACAATTTAATAAATATCTTGACAATTTTGGCTCCATTCTGTTTTTAGAAGCATAGAGCACTTACAGGGTAAAAAAGTTTTTTTTTTTAAACTAAGGGCTGTGAGTTTTGATTCAATATTGTTCAAGGCCACTCAAGCAGATTTCTGGAAGTCTGCTGCTAAGCTTTTGAGCTCAGCTCTCAAGTGCAATGTGCTCTAAATACATGACCTGCATTGAACTGCTGCCCCAGCAAGCTGTAGCTATTATTCACTTCACAATACAAAGTCCACAGCACTTGAAGGTTTGATCTACATGATATATTAAATACTTCCTGAATACTACATTCTCTAAGAGAGCACAGCCATCCAAACTATGCACAACACCACTTATCTTCTACACCTCACAATGACTTTTTTCAGGTCCTCCACATCCTTTTCACCTAGATACAATTCTTAGGCAGAACACGGTAAAAAAATTAAAATGTTGTGTGAGATACAAACCTACAGTATTTTCTGTCATTGAAGACTTTCCCTTTAACTCCCATTACAACCTCTGTCCAATGTTACCAGGCCTTCTGTGAGCTCTGTTATTAACTGACTCAACGAGTTGGAAATTAATTGTTCATTAAGTGAGGAACTATCTCTAAACAAATGTAACATTACAGTTTGTTTCCAGTGCTTTTGCCTTGATCCCACGTAACCTTACATTTACAAAATGAATTCTGTTAGAGATTAAGGATAGGATTTTGTCATTTCAAACTAAAGCTATGCATGGCATAAAGTAATCAGACAAATCACATTTCTCCTTTGTTTTAATTCACAAGACAAATACACACTTTACATCTGATCACAGGACATTTGAGGCCCTCTCAAAACATAGAGACAATCAAATATTTATTCTTAAATGAATGAAAAGAGATGCTTTCTCAACATATTGGTATCCTACAGTGGTTCTGTCCAAAGAATATTCATGAGGTAACTGAACACAAATCTCTTTGAATCAATAAAGGTACTAGAAATGTCATCAGAATGCCCAAGACTTGCATTATTTTTCACAATCATGCTGTGAGCACCTGTGACTTGGTGACAACCCATTTATTTGGAGTGCAGGAGACCTGCAAGTTCAAACCTAACTCTGCATCCCAACTCTCTCAGGACACACCTTCATAAATAACAAGTGTAAGAAGGAGCAAGCCCCTCATCAACTGCACTTGGTAATAGACTGATGAACACCTCAAACACGAAAAGCAAATGCACTAAGAAAGGGCACAGAAAAAAAGCTTTGTGCATTGAAAGGAAATTAACATTGTTAGTTCAAAAAAAAACATGGATCAAAAGCTCTTTTTCCCTTCCAGGTTATTTTTAATGCAGTCCAGGATCAAAAGTCAGACCATAACAAGGCATTAGAGAAACCCAGCCTCAGGAGAGGACAGAGGGAGCAGGCAGCTGGAAACCCTGGGAACTGACTCTCATGGCCAGGGGAGGTAAGGGAAGGCTGCACAAGGCTCCCTCAACTCCTGAGGATCACCTGACTCAGAAGGACAAACAGGGAATAGAGACCAAGCTGAGGATTACTGTAAAATCAATAAAGCTCCCATGACAAGCTAAAACTAGCACAGGTCTGTGCTGTACACCTCTGCAGCCTGTGTGAGTGCAACAAAAGGCATTTGAAGGATGCAATCCCCCAGTCACACTGAGTCAGATGCTGAGACCACTGAGAGCCACAGAATTTGGAGCAACATGGAGCACAAACATATTGTCCTGTTTCTCTTGAAGGACTCTGTAAATAGCAGAGCCAATGCTCATGGTCACCAGGCATTAACAGTATTTCCTGGTCTGTCTGGACCACACAAGGACCTGGCCTATTCCAACTCTGATGCTGTAACCAACTCCCTGGCTTTTTCTACACAGCTTTGCTTGCAGATAACATGTAATCCTGCATAATACATGCCAGATAGTTCTCCCTCATAAATTCCCACCATTTTCCCCTTATTTAAAAATATGATGTCACATTTTACCAATATAGCTACAAATGTGGGCCTCATTATTTTGATCTCTTCCTTCTTTAAGATATTAGAAAACTGTGTGACTTTTGGGTCAAATTAAAACAAATAGGTCAAGATTAATTAGCATCACTGGAAGTTACCATGACTAAGCTACTACTTTATTCAAAAATCAATGTGGGCTACTCCTGGTGGAACTGGAGCCCTGCTCTATTCTTAAAATGATTAATTTCATCTAATAGGGACAGGGCATACATTTCCTCACATCCTGTCCATTTAGCAGTTGCCTCTTTTAAAACAGTAGCTGTGAAAGTGCTGCTACCAGAGTCAGTCTCTGTATGGAGTGCAACATGCGCACACAATGTTCCCTCTCCTCCACTAAACCTGCTGTGGGCACTTGAACAGACCTTTGGCTGAGGGCAGCTTTCTTCATTTTAGAAGCAAATACCTCTGGAAAGAAAAAGAAAGGCTACTTCTTCCCCTTCCCTTGACATTATTAACTTCCTCATAGGAACTGGAGAACCCTCCCTCAAGATTCTAAAAAGACAGTTTCTCTTCATAGTTACTTTTCTACTCAAATGTAGGTATTTGCATATCTGTATTCCAGCTCCACCATGGTAATTTCCATAATAGTTCAGGAACATCTTTTTTCAGAACATTTCCAGAACTGCCAGAAGTGAAAAATACCTGGTATTTTACCAGACGCTCTTTCCCTCAAGAGATTTCTAGACAGCTTTATCAGAATGAGCTCTACAAGCTGTCTATTGTAAGGGGTTTTACTGTAAAAAAAAAACCACTATTCCTTGAAAAGCAGAAAGGGCAGAATAAAAATAATGGTAACAAAAGTAGAATGGTTCCCTACTTGCCTCTTTGGTGTTAGACAGGTGTGACACAAAATTTTTACCACAGAAATTATCCTTTATCATAAATAAAGAACGATTATTTTTTCTAAATTAAACCATGTTATTTGCCAAAAGAAACACCTAGCTACTCTCCAGACCTGAAATTTAAACATGATGGTATTTGTCACAGTGTTCATCTGTTGGGTCACTGACAAAAACAAGCTGTGAATGCCATTTGGAATATGTAATGGCAGTCACTTGAATTGTCCCTGAACTGAGAAATTTTTTCTTAAATTTTTGTGGCCTTTAACTATAGAGAGATGTGCACTTCTTGAGACTTGCATGTCTCCATCTTTACAGCAAAAATTACACTGCTCCCAAGATGCAAACATTACATTATTATGTTTGATAGAAGTTAATGTGATTTGCCCCTGAAATGGTTTGCACAGTCTGTGCAGCAAGCACAAACTGTTGATTTACACCAAGTACATTCATTAGAATTAAGGAACACATTTAAAAGCCAATAGTTGAAATAAATGGAAGAGGTTTAGAGGCCAGACTTGCCTTTGAAACATAATTTTAATATCACTCCATTATGCTCTATAATATTTAGATTTGTTCAGATTAGAAGAGGAAAAACATCCAACTGTATTAACAGTGGTTAACAATCAGCTGTTTTCTGAAGCAAAGCCAGCAGATGAATCAAATACAGCGTCAACTACACAGAGCCTCTAGATCAGGGACGAGACAGTTTGTCAGGAGAACAATGGGAAATCATGGGAATGTGATCCAAGATCTTTTTAGCTGAACAGCATGACACCTTTTTGTTAGATGCAGGCAATATTGGTAATGTAGGCCTGTTATCCTGCATACAGTGCAAGATAAGCACATGTGCAGAGCCACAGATAAAATCCTGGGAAAACTGACACAGCTGAGCTGTTCTCTGGGCATTCCCAGTACTTTGACTGTGAAAAGGGACATGTAGTTGGATATTTGAATTCTTCATAAAAAAGGAACCAACAATACAGAGGCATTACAAGAAAGCTGGTTTATTCCCCTTAACTAACACAACCACCACAGAACCAGGACTTCCTGGTTACCTGTGCAAAATATGAGAATATGAATCGAAATCTAATACTGGGCAGTACTCTGAACATGAGGAAAAGCCTTCATGCTTACAAAGGGTAACAAAAAATTCAGAGTCCACTGTCAAGAAAGCAAGATGCACTTCCTCAAGCTGAGCAGGCCACATAACACACTAAATGAAATCCAGACTCTAAGTACCCTGTAGGCTAGACAGTGAAATGGAGATCCAGGAAAATCCAAATCTTCCTGCTTTTTCACAGTAAACAATTCAAACTGGCTTTTCCTCCCCATTCCTGTATGTACATGAACTTCATTAACAAACATGCATCAAAAAGGTGCTTGAGGACAAATCAGTAATTGCTCTTTTATAACAAATCAGAAGTTACTGAGAAAATTTTCTATAAAGAGAGTCTGTCAAAACAAGTCCCTTAAGGATTAGCAGAAGCTAAATCCTCTGCCAGAGATATTTTTCTCTCAAAAGCGGTAAAAGGGCCTTAGTATCAGAAGATCTTAGAAAATATCCTTTCCTGCTCTCAGAAGGGGTATCTGAATAGTGCTGCCTTCTTCAGAAGCACAGATTCTATTCCCTTTTGTTTTTATACAAGCTCTACCTTTCACAGCAAATACAACATTCAGCAATTACTAGAGCAACAACATTGATTCATTCCACATTTCACTGGTATTATTGTTGGCTAGGACAGTACCTTTAGGAACATTTGCCTAGCATCAATGAAAGGCAATTAACAACATTTCAGCTAGCTACATATTTTCAAATAATAGCCCACATTACATCTAGGGAATACACAGAGTAAGATTTTTTTTTAATGTAGAAAGAGTAGAGAGTCACCTTTGCTAGTCATACAAGTCAACATCTGCTCTTTCAATCTGTAAGAAATTTTTGTGGAAGATTGGTTTTAAATAGAATCTTGACACATGTCAAAGCCTTTCAAACTCACAGTTTGAGAAATTAATATTTAACATGCTGTCAATGAGGAGCCATCATGTTTATTGTCTTAAAGTAATTTGGACAAGTCTTTTATTTTGACTTGTCACTTGAGCTTACATCACAAAGAGAACACAGCATCTGTCTCACTCTGAGCTGCTGGGAAATAAATAACTGCCATTGACAGGCACTAGGAACAACACAGGAGTTCTCCCTCTACAGCAAATGGACCAGCATGTGTCAACACCAGCACAGCCACATTCACCTCCTGGACTGGAACAATATGTGTGCTTTTCACAAATGCTTTTCTGACTGCAGTTTACCAAGCTTCCCTGGACTGTATGCCCTGAGCACAAAACGATAGCGAGACAGAAAATCACTCCCATGTTTAGCTTATGAACAGACTGCCTTCTTTGCCAATGTTTATGTTTTTCAAATTCCGTCCAAAGAATCTCTAGCACTTCATTTTCTTTTCACCACAGCAATTCCTTTCCAGAAAAAAAAATAAAACCCTTAGGTTGGTAAATTATGTACCATCACAACTATTAATCAACAGTCGGTGTAACCTAAAAGTAAACAAGGGTTTTGTTTCTATGCCACAAGAGGACCATTAAGGAGAAAAAAGAGGTGGCTGTTCACTGAATTGGAGCCTTCTTCTTTATCACAGAATTGGCAGTATGTCCTACGTAGAAAGGGAAATCTCATCTTGAAACCAGCTACTGCACATGGAAAGGCTTCACACACTGCAGCCACCAGCCTCCAGAGCACAGCTGCACTGTCACTTGGAGAGCAGAGTGTCACATGAAGTACCCACACAAATACTTGCGTTGTCCATTGGTTTTGTACCAATCTTCAGCTGCTTGTGAAAGCCATACACTTGTATATGCTATCACACCTTGGTTCATCAAATCGTGCAAACACGTGAGTCCAATACATCAACTGCCTGAATTCATGATCCCCATGTTAAGTTTCTGCTGGTTTTTTCCCTAAACATCTCATGCAATGTACTTTTATCATTAATAGCTCAGAATGATCAAGATTCCAAACTGCAATGCAGAATTTTTCCAATGAAAAGCTCAATATAGAAATAAAAATAACTTATTCATAGAACCGATTTAACAACAGTAACCTATTGCTACTTTTTGTTATTAAAAAGAATGTCTATGGGCTGATCATGAACAGATCACCAAATTCAGCATTTGTGATTAGTTGGTTCACTTAGCAATTCTGGAACAGATTAATCATATGAAAGACACTCTTAAATCACACACAAATCCCTCTGGTGCAAATACTGATGGCATACAACACCAAAACCTTATTAATAGGAAAAAAATCAAACTCAAAACTTCAAACCTTTTGTGTTCTGGTTTTCAACATCTTAAATAAACATGAAACAAATGTTTTTCCTTAAAAAATACTTGCTTCTGACAATCTTGGGAAGACAAACTCAAGTGGCTACTGACTGACAAGAGAGTGTCAGCAGAACAGTCAATGCCACTCTTCCAAGAGGTATGACAGACACATGTTGGACGCACAAACCGCCCCTCCCGTCTGACAGAGAACACAAGCATCCAGCTTAATGCAGCCACCAGGAGCACTCACACTTGTAACATTTTTATAGATTCTCTAAAATAGGAACAGACATCTCTTCAGGATCTTGGCTGCTCCACCAATCCATACGTTTGAACACCTACTGGATAAACCAGAAATCTGAAGAATTTGTACAAGGTACTGTCTTAATCCACAGACATGAAAGAACTCTTGGCAGCACTGCCTAAGCACTTACTCTAATACAAATTGAAAAAAGTTTACATGAGCTGTTCCATTCACATATCATCTCTTACCATTTTTATTATGTATTTTCTAATAATAAATCAAATAAGCACTATAAAAAAGTAAACAATATATACTGTTACAGACCAATTTTCTTGCAGCCTAAGTTCTACAGCTATAATCCTCTTTGCTTCCTGAGAATTTCCAATAGGTCCAACTGAGCTAGTGAATTCTAAGCTGATGAGTTATAAGCATCCTTCTAAAATCAATGCAATCAACAGGAATGCAAAACTGTCAACTACAATACAGATTTGTTCTAATTGTAAAGCTGAATGCCAAGCCTCAAAGGGACCCTTCTAAAAGCAAAGCACATTCCCTATCTAATTCTCTATCTCCATTCACACCATACATGTTACTCCATATTAAGATGTGCTTTTCTTCAGGCATCCCTAAGGGAAATCAAATTAAAATGCTTACAACGTTCACTGGTTAAAGATGTTGACAATGTAAATTTTGGACAGTTAGAACTTCTAAGTTCAAACTGTTTGGACATTTTATCTTTACAATAAAAGCTTCATTGGGAAACTATGAGTGGCCTAGCTTTAGATTCAGAAGTGAAGAGTTCTCCTGAATCACCTGATTCCTTGAGATGATACTTCACAACGTCATATATTTAAAAACCTCACCCTGGACCCTTACCAAAGCAACATGTGGCACTAAATGCCACTGCTTGGTTGACTTATCTGAACAGCAAAAGAGTCATTAGCGTTCCTCAAAACAGTGACAATTCCTTGGTTATTCTACCTTAAAAAAAAGAAATCAACAGCAATTTCTCCTTGTGTAAGTCCATAAGCTAAATGTACATTTGCAGAATAAATAATGAACTTCATATATTTTCAGGTATTATTCATCACTAAGTCAACATACATCATCAACAAGAACATTTGATATATAATTTTCTAAAGCATTAATAATTATGACTTTCCTAACACAGACTTCAAGAGAGAAAACCCGCTGTCCTAGATTTTAAAGGAAGCATCTTGTGATCGGCAGTGAGCTGGTGAAGCACAGTCAGGCTTCGAATGTGAACCATCCTGCTTGCATCAGCAGGCAGCTCTTCAGTTCCCAGCCTCTGTAAATCGTACTTTCATTATAGACTCTGCCCAGATGATGAGCACCTCTCCCCCTAAACTGCCTCCGAACAGGTGCAGCAGCTACCTCAGGAAACTCACTCAGGGCCCTGTACCTCTCATCCCACGGGAGCTGCGGAGCCTTTTGCTGTGCTCTCACTTGCAGGAGCACATCTCAGTGTTCCAGTAAGCTGAGACCATTCTGATGCCTTCTCACAGCTCAGGCGCTGTGCTGCTGCAGCGTAGGCTGTGCCCTCCTTGAGCAGCGTTCTAGTTACTGTCAGAGTGCAAGTGGAGCTTCTTCCCCAGCTGAGCTCAATCTGGCTGCAAGCGGGGACCAGCACAGAATCAGGTGCATGGCAAGAATGGGGCATAGAAAAAAATGCTAATAAGAATGCAGGTAAGTTCAAAGTAAAGCCATAATCTAAGAAATGAAGAAATTCAAACAGTGAACAGAAGAGTCTTATATGAATTCTCATCTCTTTTACTGAGAAAAATTTCAATAAAATCCTTGAATAAATCCTGATCATTAGTGAGTCTATCTGAAGCAACAAGGTTATGTACTGAGCAGGAACACTGGAGTGTATTTATGAAACCTCTCAGGTGGGAAAAGCATGACTTTTATGTAACAAAGCTATGAACCAAGGCATGCCAACCTTCACACCACAGATATACTCAGCTAGAACAATAGCACATAACTGGCATTTACAGGCACTCTGAACTCTTGCACCTGCCTTAGAAAACACAGTGGAATATCAAAATTACAAAGTCACAACCTGAAAAATTTAACTCTTAAAAGACTAAATTGAGAGTATCTTTGTTGGTCTAAAAGAGCAACAAATGACAAAAATTAAAAATATCAGTTCTGCAGAAGCAATGTAGGGACTGGCAGATACTGGTTCTTTTTCTGTGACAGTTACTTGTGCTTGGATCTTTTTCAAGCTGGTTACAAGAATTTTGTCAGACAGTAACTTTCAGACTCCAGACCAATTTGCAAATAATGTCAGTTGCCTGCTGCCTTAGAGTTCTCTATTTCGGTAGAATAATTCATGGGTTTGGCAAATTATAGAGAGCAAAACTGTCAAGGGACATAAATACTCATATCAAACAAACCATCCTGTTCCAGAGTCCATCCTCTGACACACACCAACTGCAGTGTTTTACTTATCATCATTTCTACTACTGTTCTTATTTACTCGGCTCCCTGTTCACATTTAGTCTGCCATTTTTTAATATCAGTTTACTAAATTTCAGCTGGGCCAGGTAACTGTCTAATTTTGGTGATATTTAGGCTCAAAAGAAGGAGTGAGTTAAATAAGAATAAAATTATTTGCATTAATAGGACTGCTGATGCACTGAAGTTATGGAAAGAGCTACTACACCACACTAAATATATCTGGAATGGGAAAGTGCTGCACCAGTGGAAAATACATTTTATGGCCTTGGCTTACTTTGGGATTACTAAACCATGGATGCTTTGTACAGTTATTTACACAGTCCCATGATGTAAGAAGCTTTCTATTAAATCTGAGCAGGCAAAGTTTTGGAATAGCCAAGTTAAGTAACACACCCCCAGATACAAGAACATTCCCTTTGTGGAGGGGAAGCTCAGTGCTTCCAGTTCAAAATCTCCCTGAAGGCTGCACAGGGAGTTCAGAAACCTCCTTCAGGTAACGATCGTACCAAATCTTGTCCTCTTAAACAACTAACTCACTTCTTTCAGGGGACTTCTCTTGATTTCAGGAGCACTAATTGCAGTCTTTGTCTTGGAGCAAAAGTGACTGAGAGCATGTGTCCTACAAACACATTCAGTGAACGGAGAGAGATGTGCTGCACAAAAATCTTCCACAAGTAAGACTATAACAGGTTTTATGGAAAAAAAAAATACTGTGCTTTTTACAAAAATGTCCCATCAGCAGGTATCTGAATTAAGTAATTTTGTACTAAAAAAATCAAAGTAAGTGATGAAAACATTCCCCCTCTTCCAGATTAAAACCCCATTAGCCAATTACCTTTTTATCACATCTCTTAACGGCTTTCAGGTAATCAAACAAATCAAACAGCTCAGGTTATTTAAATAAGTAGTATGCAATATGCAATGAAACTGATTGTCTGAAAATGTCCAGAAATAATCTAAATAATTATGCTTTTCCCCCAATACTTTAAATAATCTAAATAATTACAATTTTTTCTGAAGTTGAAACTACCCAAATTCAATCCTTGACCTTATTAAGAGTTTGAACACCGAGCCAGCTAAAAAAACTGGCTGATTGCTGAATTATCTCATTCAGTGCAACCAATATTACCACAAACTCTCACAGAAGCTTTCTGAGATGTTCCAATTACCAAACAAGTCATGAGAAACTGCTCTGCTGCTAAGTTCCCAGTCAGCACCTTCTGAAAGATGGATTGTTTAGAATTGACAAAAAGAAAAATAAGAATCTGAGAACAAAAAACATTTAATTATAATTATTCATATTCATAAACACTGCATGTTAGCCAGAGTCCCTGTGCAATTTGAAATTTACCTTATGTTTATTCACACCTTACAGGATATTTGTTTGAAACAGATTCCCAGCATGAATCTCTGAACCCTTCCTAAAGGTTTGCACAGTATTTAACTGAGTGACAGACCAAAGCTGGTGGACCCAGCTATGAGAAAAACAGAAGGCAGACAACAAACAAACTAAAAAACCACAACCCTGAATAATTTCTAGGCTAAGTATTCCTCTGCTGCTTTTCTTTTTCAAACATACATATATATCTGCATATGGAACCATTCACATCTGCTTGAAACAAAAAGAACAGTACATAAGTAATTAATACACCGACTGAAAGGAAGGCCTACAAATCCTGGATTTGGACAGCAATGATGACCATTTCCAGAGATTACTCCAGAGTTCACTATTAATTTCTGGGCTTCTACCACTGCTTAAACCTGTTACTATTAGTTTTCATCTCCCACAGCCACTAACCAATGAGGCTAGCAGAAATAAACTTGTGAGCTGAAGCCATGCATCTGAGGCTGCAAATGCATGTGAACAAGGCAAGCTTCAGCCTACTTTATAGGAACTACTTGTTCCTATAAAAGTGTATCCCTCAGAAGAGGCAATGCCAGATAAGGAAAAGATTCAGCAAAAAAACATAAAAAACCCCCAGACTTATATAAGAACAAAGAATGGAGGTTGTAAACCTCTTTAACAATTTTCCCCCTCATGTAGGTGGCTACATAATTTATTTAAGAATAGACCAAAGAAACCAGAAATCAAGGCATGAAAATTAATTTAAAGTAAGCTGAAGAAAGCTCAGCTCTTGCAATGGCATGGCTCAGGGCAAAAAGTGACAAACATTTTGTTCTCAGCTCCACGTTTCTCCGGAGCAACTCCGTCAGATTAAAGACACAGTTGCCCAGACCTTTGCACGAAACTTCAGTTACCACTGGAAGAAGCTGTTCTGTGTTTCAATAAAATAACTTCAGGTGCTGAGATATGCTTTTCCTTGGCCCGATTACTTTATGCTGTAGGATTAAAAATGAAGCTGAGGCACATTAGAGAGGGATGAAGTGTCTCCTCAGAGCGGCCGCAGCCAGCGGCGCGGTCGGGCAGAGCCCACAGCCCGTCCTGGGCACCGCGATCCGTGTGGGCCCAGCGGCGGCGCCTCCCGCCCGCTCCGCGCTGCCACCTGGCGGCCTCCGCCGAGCCCCACACGGCTCCGGGGGCGGCGTGCCCCACCTCCCTCCTCCGCACTCGGTCCGCCGAAACGCAAGACATTTTTAATTGTACCTTTGTTTCTGTGCGCTTAGAAAAGCACAGCCTGTGCCAGGTGACGCCTCTGCCCGGAGGCCGAGCAGCGGCAGCCTCCCCCACAGGCCCAGCACGAGCCCCCGGCAGTGGCAGCCGCAGCTCCGACCCTCACGGCCCTCAGACGGAGCCGGTACTGCCAGCTCCGGCCTCCGGCCCTGCCTCTTCCCACAGAGCAACTGAGAAACACCGGCGTTATCTCTGTCTTCTCCCTAAGAAAGAACTACGCTATGGATGTTTTAGAAGGAGGTTCTGACACAATGAAGAGCCTGTTTTGTCATGTATATGAGTTGCAGACACGACTTTCCCCTTCCTCAAATGAAAGGGAAACGTTGCACTGTATATAATCTCTACAGCTCTTTTAACAATCAGTGGGGCTGCTTTTGCTGCAAATGAAAAAAAAATGCGCTTCAATAAAAAAAAAAAAAAAAGAAAAGGCAGAGCAATCTTTTTCTAACACATTAAGTTAGAATCTAAAAAACCCCAAATCAAACCAGCAATGTCCCACAAGCAACAGCCAGCACCCAGGAGAATGAACACAGCAGCTGGCAGTGACCAAGCAAACAATCTAATGCAAGTGTCCAGCAAAAACAAACCCCAAACCATAGTTGTTTTGTTTTTTCCACATAAAGAAATATCAGGAAATAAATAATCAACTATTTTGAAATCTAACCAAGCATCGGAAAGAAAACCCAACACTTTCTCTCTTCACACAACTAGCCAGCTTGGCCACTTCAAAAATCTCATATTACTGCTAGTTAACCAACCATGTAATTCTAATTTGTTATCACAGAGCAGGTACAGTACATGCTTATTTAGTCCATCCACATGACAGGGTAATTTGTAGTTATATAATTTCATGGTAATTATAGTTGGAATTACTATGTACAAACTGGGCATTTCCAATGTAATTATCAAAAACTAGAGGCTCAGTATTGACATGATTAGTGGAACCCTCGCAAAACAAAGTATTATGTAAGAGTGACTTGGAGGTTGTTTTTCCCTCCTCCTTTAGCTTTGTAATCAACAAGGAACAACAGTGCCGAAAGCCAGAGACCGAAGCCAGTATTTTCTGGTGTGGGTGGAACTTACCTCCCCTAAGCTGATTGAAGTTGCTGATTCTACTCACATTTGTAATCAAGGATCACACAATTGTCCAAATGTTACCTGTCCACTGTGGAATTTTAGTGGGTAAAAAGAAAAATTATTTTCATTTTAGACTTTAAGTGCTGAATTTGAAAACAGACACCAGTGCTAACACCCTTCTATCTGCTATATTCATTACCACACAGTGCTTGGTTTCTACTTGTGTCACAGACACAAGAATACAGAGGTAGCTGTGGAAAAAAAGCAGCTTCGATATCTGAGACACAGACACGTCACTGCTGTATCTGCCTCAATTTTGTACAAGTGGTCCAGGAATTAAAGGGCCTACCAGGCTACATAAATTCTGTAAACTGTTTCTCCCCAGTTATCTTCAGTTTGCAGTTCTTGGTCTCATTTGAGAGAGTTAATTCAAGGGAGCATCTCCCAGGGTTAGAGTTTTTGAAGCCCAAGAGATGGTGCTGTCTTCATGTGCTGAGATGGTTAAGCCTTTGTATGAACATCTGGAAATGAAGCACTGGGCACATGCAAATATGCAGAATATCAATTCAAGTGTACCAATAATATGATCAATAAAAATAATAACTAAAAACTGGAAAATTCACAACCATCTCAGGGTTGAAAATTCATAGTAAAAAACAAAAAAGTACTCTCAAAGTCTGCCTGTTATGGACAAAGACAAGACACCATGTGTGAACTTAGAGTCTTATCAGCAGGGATGGAAAAATAGCTGGCATAAATTCACTTTAATGCAGTATTTAACTAGAATTATTTCACTACAGCTCCTCATCTCATACAGATATTCTACCACACTCACCATGACATGCTGCAAATGTATACCAATGGCTGCAGCAGTGTGCCAAAATAAGTGTACTCAGTCAAAATCCTAGAAAACTGACAGCCAAGGAAGACTGAAGAAGTGGTGAGGAAACAGCAGCTGCCCAAGGCTACTTAAGTGGAAGTCCCGCATTCATGAACCTATTTATTGTGCTAGTAATGTGGCCTATGTTATTACAAGTAGTTTTTAATCAAAAATTAAGAAGTGGGAAAGATGCTCTGTCAGTGAAAACTTTAAAGAAATAGCTTAATCCTCAACTTTTTTGATATTGTAAAAAAAAAAAATAATTAAAAAATCATTCACTATTGTAACTGAAATCAAAAGCCAGCCGGCTGAGGAGAAAATATTATAGGAAGGGCACAACCACAAAATGAAAACCAAGATTTTTCTAAGCACCAAGCTCCAAACCAAAAAATGTAGAAGAGAGAGCAGAATGCTGTGCTGGAGGCTGTTCTGCCCTACTTCGGTAGAATTAGATGTTAGTTACAGCTGTTTTCAGAAGTGATGGTTGAAACTAGCCTGCAGCAAACTTTTTCCTACTTGCTTTATTTCTCTCAGACTTTTCCTATCTGTGTTGTTTCCTTCTCCATGCTCCCACTCAACCGGCAATGTTCCATTTCCTGGCTCCAGAAGTAGCTGCTAATATTTTGGCAATACAGCCCCTGGTGTGAAGCACATAAAAAGGCCTGTAGGCAACACTCACATTTAAGTTGCTACACAAAGGAATAGAAGAGGCAGGAGAGAAGGCAGCACGATGCTTTCCAGCACTGGACAGATCCCTAAGAAACCAGTTTATCAGGCCACCAGATTACATTTCAGCTCAGAACAGAATGTAAAAACATTTTTCAATATTTAAACATGAAACCCATACAATGTGGAGCTGCTGCTTTAGAAGGTGGCAAACCCAAGCATACTGGGTGTGCAAGTTTTACCTCAGGGTTTTCCTGTGGGGTGCTTTGGGGACTAGGGCAGATATGATAGCACATCAAGTGAGAAAGAGAAACCCTTTCAGACCAGGAGCTGTGCTGATATCCTTATTGGCAGCAGTGACTTTCCTGAGGAATTAGGCACAGGCAAGTAACCAACAGAGGCTGCTGTCACTTACCATGAGGCTGGGCTGCTCTTTTAAACAGCAAACAACCTTGCATCTTGGGTCAGATGCTCCCTTTCTCTTAATGACCCCACATTCTCTAGATCCAAACAACAACAGCAAACCCCCTTACAATTCCATCTTTGATGTGATTACACGCCAAATCATCTTGCTTTTACATCACCTTAAATAGAAGGCATTAAACACCTCCGGGGAAATGCACAATCAGCATCTGTTCCTGGGCAGACCTGCAGACAGGAGCGAGCCCCTCCCAGCCCCTGCCCGGCAGGCACCGCCACCCCCGGCCATGCCGCTGCCAGGAGGGGCACAGGACACCAGGACACAGCCCGGGCTGGTGACAGCCTGGCTGCTGTACCCACCCACACCCGGAGTGTGCTCTCAGGCCGCTTCTGCAGCGCGCAGGCGACAATTCCCTGGAGCTAAGGGAGAGCAGCGCTATAAATAGAGTATTCCCAGTACCTCCACACGCACAGTGCCACTACGCTGCTTTAACTCTTTTATCAACACCATGAACAAACGGCAAAGAAGAAGCAAACCCGACAGGGGCAGCGCTTATGCTGTTCTCATCCACAGTCCTGGAGAGAAGGGTGGGCTCTGCTGGGAACAGAAGGGCCCTCAGCCCCACAAGCTGCCATCCTGTTTCCACACTCACTGCAGAGCTCTGGCATCCTCCCGTGAGCCCCAGCCCAGTTCCTGTGCAGTTCCAGCACCATCCCTGTCACTTGCAGCCAGCAGCACGGCCAGCACTCAGCAAACAGCGCTGCCCACGGGCTGCACACACAGCGTGGAGGCTCACATGGAAACCACTGGACATCCCATGCCCAGACACAAATGTCACTTTTCCATTTAGCGACACAGCCAGTCTTCCAAGGGGCAGAAGTGGGGAGCTGCATACATAGGAACTGGGCATCACTTACCAAGAACTTGGCAAAATACAGTGTTATCCCCACTGACAGAATGGTACACAGGAGAGCCTGGCCCTGCACCAGAAAATCCTTAAAGGGGAACATAAAGACACGGCTCCTGTATTTCACTTGAGAGGCTGGAAAGCTATCAGAAGAGGAATTAATGTTCATTATCTGGTTAAATTCTATCTCTGCCAAACCACTTGCTCAATCTCTAGCTAAGGCCAAAGTAAAGCTTTATTTCACACCTGAAAAAAAGACACACACCCAACCATGAGGTTCAAGAAGTTTGACTGTACCTACAAAGCTGATTAAGGAACTCTGCCACAGTGAATCTCAGATCTCTTGACACCCAGCCCATCTACTCCCTCTTCTAGACCCCACTAACAAGGGAGCTGTCACTCGTTATTTTAACTCTCAACCTTAGCACTACAAAAAGACCTGGCTCCTTTGAGAGGAGCCCATACAGCAAATCCGTAAATGATGCTGCTCATACTGCCATGGAAATGTGAGAACTTCAGATGGTATTCTCCAGCAAGGAGCTCAATGATTATCTCGGAACTCTCTGATAGGAAAACATTCTCTTATCTTGGAGCATTCTGTTTTTCCTCAAAATGCTCATACATGATAAATACTATCAGGCATCAGTTTACTTAATTTTCTTTCAGGACAGAGCTTGTTAGAACCATTTCAGACTCAGCATCAAATCTATAATTCTTCACAGAAACAAGCCTGTCTGCCTCAGTATTTATCCACTGAAGATTTTGTTCTCTCTTTTATCATCCCCCACAATGACTTATAGCTATATTTCCTGCAGACAACTCTTGCAAAAGTGTAGAGAGCCACCTGCTCAGATCCTGTACCTCTCCCTTTCCTGTTTACACTACTCCTTCTCAGAGAAAATGCCTGCCTATGCTTCTACAATAGGATCTTTGGTAACAAGTCCTTGCCCTGAGCGTTGGCAGGGAGCTGGAAGGTTCCCCAAAGGAGTCTGTTTCTGAACTAGGCATATATTGCTCCAAAAGAACAGACTTTTGTATTGCTGTACAAATGTGATACTTTTGGGGTGTCACACCACCATCCTTCTTTTTCAGCCAGTGTGTTATCAGAATGTCACTCCAGGAACCAGTGTACTGGGAAAAAGCAGGGAAAACTGCTGTTAGGGAAGAGAGGGATGGTCAAGTTCAGAAACAAAGGTGAGATGCTTGCCTTCACATGGGATTGATAACCCACACTTCAGCAACGCACAGAGCAGCATAGATACAAGGATTAAAGGAGGAAACAAGACAAACATCCAGGCTTTTAACTGGGAGATCCTAGAGGACTGAACAGGACTACTTCTGAGAGGACTGAGAGCAGTTGCTACAGTTCTGGACTGGTCTCTTAGGGCAGCCAGTTCTTCTCAGTGGAGAGGACACACATGCATATATTACTTTACCTTTTTCCTCCCCTTTTTTTTCTTTGGTTCAGGTTCCAGCCTAATGAAAACGTATTGTATGATCCCCTGCTGTGCTACAAGTCTCCTTTTCAGTTCAATTAACGAGCCATAAATAACGCGATGAAGGTGTCAACAAAGAGCGTAATTTATCATAAGTTGTCAGAGGAGAGATTCTTAGGAGGAGAACGCTCGTTCACAGTCTGGTGTAACACACAAAGATTTATTCCTTGCCTCGTACCTCCCTCTACTCCCTTGGCCTGCCAAAATTCATCTTATGCTGGAACCGGCACAGGTGTACCACTTTGACAAATATGCTGTGAAATCTGGTATTCATCACAGGCAAGTCTTTGTCGGGAAAGAGGCCGGCAAGAAATAAATTTGTTTTAGAAAGAAGGTGCTTGTGATTCAATGTGCTCAGGGGTATGGGGAGAGGCAGACAGGCTCATTATTTTTAACCTCCCTGTGTCTGCGAGAGAGGAAAATGAGGTAATGTAGTTGATGTGAAATTACAGTTTCTGACTTCATTACTTGCTGCCTGGTTAAACAAGCACCTAGGTAATTACTAACACTGCAGCCTTGCTTAGCTTCACTTTTGCCTCACACTTGCCTCCAATAGGAAGGGCAAGTGATGGCTGCCAGTGCATTTTATGGAGGGGAATTTTTCTCATGGCCAAGTCCTCTACATAAATTAGGATTCATGAGCTCAAAGGTGGTTCTTACAAGACCCAAGTGGATATGAAGCTACTAAAGCCATTTTGGACACCCAAGGCAGCACTGTAAGACAGTAGACTGAGGCTGAGGAGAGTCTCTCAAACAAAATTGAGAGCTGGCTTTACCCTTATGTAAGGGTAAAAAGCTAAATGAGTCTCACTGCTCCAGATTTACACCACTTCAAAACCCAACTGCAGTTTTGTGTCTTCCTTGTGAACGTAAAGTGCAATATTTATTGAATGTGGCCTGAAACAGAGACTCATAGATCCAAACTGGAATTTTCAGCATGCAAGAATGAAGGCAAATTCAGCTGCACCTGAATTGGATGTCTTCAAGAAGGCACGCTGCCTGTAACAGTCTGAACCAGGCATGAAGATTTATCATTGCCAACAGCTAGAGTTTGACATTCTGAATGCAAACTGGCACAATTCTACCAGCACTGAGACTAAAGGTAGCTTGAAAGTAATTCCATCTTAGAGTGCTAATACAAAAACCCCTCCAAACTGTCATACTGGAGTGCTACGTGCTTAGCAGTCTTTTAAGTGTGATACAGAAGAAGCAGAAAGCTCAACAGTAGAACATAAAAAAATTCCCCCAAAATACCTGGATATGATAGAAATATTTGCTGGGGAAAAAAAAAAAAATCAAAACCAACGTATTTTGCTCCTTGATCTTTGGACTAACCGAAGAATGTTTTGACAGTGAATGTCAACCCCCTAGCCTGTTATCCCACAGGTTTGAAAAGTCAGTGGGCTCCACCTCTCTGAAGAACATGCAGCTTGCAAGCAGAGGCCCTTCCTCAGCAAAACTGTCCATTTCATTGAAGCACTGAAGCCCTCATAATTTAATACAGTTCTGTTAATTTTGTGCTTTTGAGGTTGACCTACTGCTACCAGGGTGTTTTTATTAGAAAAAAAAAAAAAAAAGAGCTTTGTAGTGGCTGCAAAAGCCAAGCACAGAGAAAGGCGCAGGCAGCTAGAATTGTACTTGCAAGAAACTTTCATCTCTCTTTTCCTTTTTTTTTTCCCTTAAGAGAAAGAAAGAAGTTTGAAACTTGGAGCTGACAGTGTCTTGGTTCATGAAATACCTACTTAGCACAACAGCAGCAACATGCTAAACAAATTAACTGCTCTGGGGGTCACCGTGGCCTCCCACTGACACAGATCCAGGCAAGCATTTATTTTGCTTTGCTCTAAAGGTTCCCTTGCTTTGTTAGAGTCCCCGCTCCCTCGCATAATTTACTACCAGTTTCCTACAAGTCAGAGTTATTCCTCATTAGGAATACTTCTAAAAGCAATTAAATCTAATAAGTTGGATGTAGCTCCTGGTTCTTACCTAACACAATTTAAAAATCACTCGATAGACAATTTCTGGAGACTGTTTGCTTTCCAGTGACACAGCAAGGGCATCAGCCCCTTATACACCCCTGATAATTCAGTGCTAGGCCATTTTCACCATAGTACAAGCACCTAAGTCTAATTTTGCACAGGGCAAATATGCTCCATGTTAGCATATTAGAACATGTAGGATCCTGAGCAAGGATTTCCAGAGAGAGCCAAAAAAAACCTCCAAAAAATGCCTCATGGCAAACTGCTTGAAGACACAATCTGCAAAAATATTTGGATTTGCAGGATACATATCAGGTTTATGTAAATATGCACAGGGATAAACATGTGAAGGACATGTACTAATGCCCTTAACTGGAAAAAAAAAAGCACCCCACCGTGTTCTAAAAAAATCTTTTGATCAGAGCATGTTATCTCTCAGCCTCCTGTCAGACTTAATTAAGGGAAGCACATGCACAACACATGCAGGGCTTAGGTCCCAGCATGCCTGCTGCAGCTCCTGAGGTGGGTGGCAGATCAAGCTTTAGGCCACTTCTCTCTCCTCCGTGATCCTGGTGCTGACTGGAGTCCAAACTAACTCTTGCCAGAAGTTACAGTGGTGACTGGCACAAAAACAAGAACTGTATTTCATTTAAGAGTGGGAAAATACTTTCCGTTCTGTATTGGAAGAAAGATGAAAGCCTTGAGAATGTTGCAGAAGTGCTTTCGTAGAACAGTTGACAGTCTGGTAGCCTAAGCAGATACCTGAGACAAAGGTGCCAAACCAAGCAGAACTGGACCTTGAACTTTACCAGCCCACATCTTGAACTGGCTATAGCTAGAGAGTCAATAACAACCTACATTTAACCCAATGAAGGATTAATCATTATTTCAAGTGCTTTATTCCCCCAATCAGACCGAGGTCTGAGGTGGTGCTGATTTAAGCATGCCTGTTCCCCCCACACCCCAGAAATCCCACTGGCCATGCTCTCAGGTGACAGCACCCTTCCTTCCTTTCTGATTGCACAGCAGTGACTAGTCCTTGTGGAAATACTCAAATTCCCATTTTAGGCAATGGATGCTGCATTTCAGTTAAAACAAGAACTGCATACCTTGGGTTCCGAACTGAAATTTTTTTAAAGCAGGCTTTCTTGCACTTCTCTTTTTTTTCCCCAAGTATACTAGGAAAGCTAAAATGTATTAAGAGTAGTATTTATCAATAGAAACCTTCTATCAGACCACAGGTTGTGACGTGAAGCCAGTGCCTAGCAATCAAATAATGTTTTTTATCTTATTAATGTACATTCTAGGTACATTGACCAATGAAAAATAAAATCACATTTGCAAGAAAAAATAATGTACATTTACACACAGTTATTTGTTTTTATATATGCACATGACAGGCCATTTTGTAAAAGCTGAAACAAGCTCATGTACACACCACAATCTTTGAGATCTGTGCATCTGAACTCATCTTCCGACTTCAGCACAGCAGGAGCAAATACATTTACTTGTAAAACAAAGGCAGACCTGTTTGAAGGTGGACACAATAATCAATCCACTTGCCACAGAGGCAGTAAGTGTTCATTTACCATTATATGACCTGTAGCAATACATATTATGTCTTTTGCCAGCAGGAGCCTGGCCAGCTGCAGCAACCACAACTCTGTCAGCAATCAGTCACAACCATCCTTGGCAACCTTTTGTTTGCTGCTCATTAAGATGAATTCACAACAGCAGGATGGAACATTTTCTGGAGACCAGCCTTCAGTTCTATGTGATAATGTTGATGCTGCTTCAACTCAGCATTTACCATTAAACTTTCCTATAGATTTCCTCTCTTGCATTCCCACTCCTAGTTCAACTTTGTGCAGTGTGAAGAAGGCAGCCCTTCCTGCGAGCAGGAAGAAAACCATCTCTGCTGTCAGGGCCTGCATTTTGTGTGGCTGTCATATCCAGAAAGGGCTCCAGAGAACACTGGATTTGTTTGGAGTGCTCTAAAGGAGCTTACCAAATTGAGTAAGGGAAGTTACTAAATTGAGACTGAGATGATATATATGCAGGAGATCACAGATTTTTCCTTAGAGTACTGGAGGCCTGATTCCCCATCCATGATGCCAGCAGACCTGGCAGATATTCCTACAAATTTTTAATAACTATTTAACAACTTAATTCCTATATGATTACTTATAGAACTACTGTATTAGAATGTGTAATTTTTTTCTTTTTTTGATACTATTAACCCCATCCAAGGTTTCATGACAGACAGGATCCATTAACCATGCCATCAAGAGCCAAGCGTCTGTGGTCAGTAACCTATAGACAAGCTGGGGCAAGGCACTGTCAGCTGCAAGTTTCTAATGTAGCATTTTTTCCCAAATACATCACCCACCTTCAAGGGGAAAAAAAGAAGTGTACTTCTGTACAACTATAAGCTGCCTAATCAAGTAAAATACTCTATGTCCTACTATTAATGTAGGTTTTCCCTGGGCCTCTTCCAATCACCAAGAAGACAAAAGAAAGCAAGATAGGAAAAACACACTGATTTGGGCTATGCTGCATCACAATGTGCACTTCTGCAGACTAATTACAACAGTACAGTTGAGACTGGGTCTGCTACCATATTCACAAGACTCATTTACAAATTACAGCTTCTCTAGAAAGCCATACAGTAATTCCAACAAGCCACTTGCTAATCATAACTCCTCGTTTACTATAATTTGAAAAAAAATCCAGCACAAGAAGGTCTGCAATCTACAGACTTTTGCTATAACTAAAGTCCTCAGGAACATGAATACTACTCTAGAATCTCTAAAAACACTAAATATTGCAAAACTAATTCATCTGAAGCCTCAGATAAAGCCTTGACATTTTTCCTTTCTTGACTGCACGTATATTTTTAATGAATAAGATTTCAATAGATTTTCTTACTCTTTTTACAGAAACAATTTATATCATTTTAAATTAAGAAAGTAAACTTATGAGGAGTGGTTTCAATTGTTTTATTGCCTCATCTAACATTTATTAAACATGCTTTTTCCAAATACCAACTTAGTCTTATCTCACAATCATGCCAAGGAGTTATTTTAATTTTGTTTTGCTTTTAAGAGTGTTTAAATGAATGCTTCAGCTCAAGGCTGGTTTTTGGGTCTGGGGGGTTTTTCCCTTTCTCTCTCTTCACTGATAATAATCAAAGGCCAGCCTCAGGTATTTTATTTACAAATCCACCTCCTTCATGAAGCACAGAATCAGGTCTCTTGCTTTCTTCCAGCTACCCCATCAGTCCATCATTAATTGGAGTCTTCTCTTTTCCCACCCCCAGTGGAGCCTGGTCAAGAGCTGGGTGAGTACCTGGTCCCTGGGAACAATTTACCTGTCTGAGCTCATTGGAATCTAATGCAGGGAGAGCTCTGCTGGCAGGGAACAATGCTCATGGCCACAGAGGAGTGCTCTCTACATTTTTTCTCTTATTATCTAGAAAAGACAATTACTTGGAAATTGAAACTATGGAGACTCATACTCATTTACTAATGTGGCATTTACAAATGTTACATAATAGAAGCTTACAAGTGATATACAAGCATGTGTAAAAGTTTGGTATTAAAGCCCTCATGATCTCTCTCTCCTCTGTGTTTTACAGTTACAAAGCCCATCTCAATTCTCATTGAGGTCAAGATGCTTCAAGCTAACATACATCATGTATTTTTCAGTTTTTCTGAGTTATGAATGTTGATGCCAATAATTAGACTGAATGCTAAATTCCCTTATCAGGTAATCATCTGTGAAAGGTTTCTCTGCTCAAATAATGTATTGAAAGTGATTTCCTAAGGATAATTTTTTCTTTACACTGTCAATGCAGGAAAAAAGGTATTTTTTCTAAATGACACCTAAGGTACAAAGCAGGAGCAAAAAAAGGGAGGAGAGAAACATATCTAAAAGACAAGTCTTGAGAAGCAACACACACTTATGTTATCCTAGGGCCTCCTGGCTTGGCACTGGATAGATCCACACAACTGATCAATCCTAGCATTATCAGTAGGAAACAGTAAATATACACCAAACCCAGACACACAGTCCTTAGCACATGAATTATGTACCAGTTCTACACTGGTTCCAATTAGACAACTGAAACTGTGGAAAGGTTGGAAGGGTCAGATTCAAACTATATAAGCATGAACTTTTTAGGAGGAGAACTGTCTGGGGAAGAAAGAAATGTTGGCGTGCTAGGAAGACATGTTTTTACCAGCTGGACTGTCTTCTGTTGGTATTGCTTGGGAAACAATTACAATCACTTAGTAGCAGTATTTTACAATAATTTTACTGTGTCAACAGTCTAAAGGTGGGACAGGTCACAAGCAGCATGAGTAAAGAGGAGAATTCAAATGATCACAAATTGGAGTGTGATATGAAATTAATAGTAACTCAGCAAGGATGAAGGCAAAATTCTCATTTTAGGTGGTGTAAGCAGCTGCAGAGGGACTCTTTGGGGAAGATCATCTGCTTCTAAAAAGCATCTGAAAGAAAGGCGCTGCTTGGCTGTAAAGATCTCAGAGGAGCAGGAAATACGGACATAAGGAAACATCAAAAAACCTCTTTGATTCATGGTCTAGATACCACAAGACTAGATAAATACTACATGAGCCTCTGAATAACTGAGAGCTTGCCAAAGGGTCATCACCTTTTCCTCCGTGACACCTTAAGACAGCACAGCAAGTACTGAACTTGAACTTCAGCAGAGCAAATTTTGATCCGATGTTCAGAAATACCTGGCACGGATCTACCTGAACAACCACAGACTGTTCATCTCTGGAGTTCAGCTGGGCACACATCTGCAGGTCAGGTCTGCAATGAGTTCCAGATGAAGTTGCTACGTTCAGGCCCAGAAATGGCTACAGTGACCTCTCAAGGTACCTCCTGAGTGTACTCACTATTACCTTTTGTGTTTAACCATGGAAAACAGCACTGGGGATAGCAATAACCTACAAATGATCCTAAAATCCCTGCATCTAGATACATGGCTTATTAGAATAGAAATGGCTTTGATAAGTATCTCAGGGATCTAAACAAACAACCCAGAAGGTGTTCTGTCAACCACTGACTATTAAAACTAAACAAAGCAAGCAGATGCTCTATATCTTGCAAAGAAATTAGTAATTAACAGCATGGCCTTCCAGCCATGTACAAGACCAATTATTCAATTACCCATGGCCAGCTGTGAGCTAACTAACATTATATGGATTTCCTGCCTTATTACACCGAGTACCACAAACTCCATTTGCTGTAACACTCCTTCCTTCATTCCTCCTCATGTCATTGTGCAGCTGTAGCTCTGTACATCTCTACTCCAGTGCAATCCATCACAATAGCTATTATCAACACTAAAATCATTGTTAATAGTAACAGGACAATGAATAAAGTTTCCATACACCTACAAACAAACAGAAAACAGACAAGACACAGACTACCTCTCTAGATGATGGGCAGCTCATTTATTCAGCTGGAAAGTATCTCCATCAGTGGTGTAAATAAACAAATCAGAACCCAGCTTATTTTTACAAGAACAAGGGATGAAAATGCTGTACCAAGGCTCTCCTACACTCTTTCTTCCAGCAACTTAATTATGTTATGCACATGAGGGTAACTTCCTTTGATATGTGGGGGCTGCCACTTTTGGAGCTGAATTCTAAGCTGGTGGCATCAGCAGCTTTTGAGTGGCTGTGATGGATCCTGTAATGACGGGAAAGAAAATCTTAAAATAGAAGTGGATAACTGTTGAAGGTACTATAAAAGCTAAACACAATATTTTTGAAGTGTTTCTTAAGCCAAGGACAAGAGCAGGCAACATTTTTAAATGCACCCTTATCATTTTTGCAAGTACTATAAGAGCTTGAGTCCTACAGAAAATCAATGGGACTTGGTGCTTGTTTGCACAGCTTCATTCAAATCAAGTTAAATCAAATTAACTAAAGTGAAAATTACTATGTATTAAAGATCATTGAATTCTTTGAAAGACTCCTCATTCAGAAGCAAAGTGGCTTTCATTAGTTCTCATTTTAATTCGTTTTGCAAGTGCTCTAGTGTTTCATTTTGGCAAAACATCAACCTTCAGACTATTTGTCCCAAAAGCACAGAGACTCAGATTAGAACCAAAAGAATGAGAATAGAGGTTCACAAAGCTCTTAGCGAGAGCAAACAAATATTGCAAACAGTGGTTTTATCAAAGACAACATGGCAATTACTAGCTAGATTATTTTCCTGGGCTGATATCGCACCCCAAAAACCCAAAACACCACTGAGAAACAAAGAAACCCCAAAAATCAATTGAACAAACAAATCCTTCACACCTGCTGTAGGTTGGGAGAAAAAAGCAAAACCCACAAGCACATTTCCCCCTCTGTTTATGTCCTGAATAGAAATTCTTTCCAATTCAATTACACTTTTTACTGCCAAGTTGGACCTTGAAGTGCTGAATGTATGACAGTATTTTTCTTCTGAGTATCGTCCAAAGGAAGGAAAGGAAGTGATGGTAGGCTGGGGGATGGCATAAGTGATCTCTGATGTAACAATTGAAGTGACAGTAAGATGCCTCCAAATGATCAAGTGAAATTGTCCCATAGGTATTCGCATTGCAGGGGTGTCTAAGTCTTGTCAGGATGGCAACCTCAGTTCTCTGGGCAACAAAAATGAGCAGAAAACAATCAACACCTCAGTCCCAAGGAGCCAAAAGCCTCCCAGGGCAAGGGAAGAAGAAAAAAAAAAAGTTTTTTTTATCTTCTGGTGCAGAATCAGACTCCCTTCCTGCACTTATATGATATGAGTGATCCTACTCTTCGTAGTCAACTACAGGAAGCTCACAACTTGATTTTGAGACAATTTTCTTGGCATTCCTCTTCAGAGAGGAGCAGCAATAAATACAAAATTATTTAATACAAAACATTTTATTTCAAACTTTCTTAGAAAACAACAGTCAGGTGGGACCAGCTGAATGACTGTGCAGTGAATTGAAGGGCAGCACTGGGTTATTCTATATCCTGTGTTAGATATGATCTTCACCAAGCAAAACGAAAATACACAGCAGCAAATGTGGCCCACCAACCGTGGGTCACAATGGTAACAGCACTTTAAATATTGACACTTCTAAAGCCAAGGTAAATTACACAGCAAGTATTATTGCATGAAAACCAGAAATGTTTCTCTGTATGTCTCCAACTGAAAGAACCAAAGAACTTCCCTTGTGCCCTGAAACTGGGTATCTTAGTTGCAATGCAAATTCTCAAATGAGTAAATTCAGCCAGGTCTCAGGACTCTGTTTTGCCAACAGGCACTGCAGCAGAGAAGTATCCTTCTTTTAATGGGGCTGTCATCATATAGCGAAGTCTCACATGCCTGGGAATTCAGACTGAGCTAAGATCAGCCCACTTTGTTAGTACATATCCTATTTGAAATTATTTTGGTTATACCAAATCTACCCAAGTTAAAACAGATAATAATGATGAGGGAAACTGCCACTTAACTGAATAAAATGAAATAAGAGATTTTTTCAAAAATAACCTCCCAGTCTAAATGTACAATATGCAGTAGCCTTTACTGCACATGGGAAAATCCAGAAGTCTTGTTTCACAGCTACTTGACAATCACTTCAAAAAACAGTCACAAAACTCATCAGGACTAATTGCACATACAGGATTTCAAGTTTCAAGCCTATCTGAAACACAGCTATTACATTGCCTTGCTGCTTTATTACCTTTGTCTAAATATGTAACACTGATGTATCTATTTTGCTATTTTTTTTCATTAAACCTGAGCCATATTTCACTTCTCCATTAGCAGAGATGAAAATAAATCTACTTAATAAAAGGAAAAAAAAAAATCAAAACAAAAAGCCCAAACAACCCCCAAAGAAACAAGACAGCCTGGGGGCCTGAAAGTTGAATTTCAAGGTAAGTTCTCTTTGTGTTCCTTGCCAGAAGGAAAGAGGAAGCAGAAATATCCAGTGAAATATGCACAGCCAAACAGAATGAAGAAAAATCCCCCCCAGCCAACATTACAAAAGAGCAGAGATGCGGAAAGATGAAAACATCCAAAGTAAAACAACATTTAAAATATATTATATGGAGTGGTGACTTATTTTGCCACAAATTAATTCAAATGGATGTTTCTGTTTCTGTTGTCCTACCTGTGGTTCTTTGCTTGGGCCTTCCTTTAAGAAGAAAACCATGGAAATATTTTTAGCTGACCCACCCTGAGGGAGAAGAGAGACTGACTTCTGAGGAGTTGGCCCTTCTCAATATTTTTATTTTCCCAGCAATTTTGTTATTAATTCATTGTACATCATAGCAACAAAGCCCTTCTTAGCTATCAGCTGATTTTCTAAGAATTCTGCAAAGATTTGCCCACGCCACTAGAAACTGTAACTTCCCTATGGCTGCAAGGACAGCCTAGCCCTGGGTAGGAAAGACTGTTACTGAGTAAGCAAAATGAGACTCAAATCTGATCCAATGCCTAAAAAGGAGTAAAATACTCTAGGTTTTCCGAGCTGAGAAACTCCTTGAGAATGTGATATCTAACAAAGTAAAAGCAAAGGCAGCACAAATTGAAAGATTTAAATCCTTCTGTCTTTGTTATCTGATCAGCAGAGCACAGATCTGTGCAGTTCACAGTAACATGGGTGATCACAGATTTGATGGCATAGGAGGACCTAAATTACGCAGCTACAGAAATAATCAGGAGACTTCTACAGTTTTTCAACAATGCTTTTTCCAGCTGTACCCTAGGTATTCCAGTCTGTTTTTAAAAAAACCAATCAGTTCTGCTCAGCTGTGGCTTTTTCCTTCCTCCTTTCACATTTAGAGACCATTATTTAGTTATTTATTTTTGGTTATAAAGTCTGCAGGCATCACTGTCCAAATAAAATCACAGCATCCCCACCACAAATGCAGAAGTCTGGCACTTCCTTCACTGACTAGAGAATGAGCTGGCAAAGCTAAAAGCTTAAGCCAAGCTTTTAAGATTTTTCTGATTCCTCTCTCTTTCTCCCCCACCCCCTGCCCCATTAAATCTTGGAGTAAAAGAAGATTAGCACAGATGGATGAAAATATTTTTCCACTTCAGCATTTGCTGTCACTATTCAGTGCTAAGCGGGTTCTCATACAGTGTCACTGGTAAGATGGAAATTCCTATATTTCTCTTAAATATAATCACCTTGCCACAAAGCAGGAAAAGAAGAAAAATTGGCTATTTATTTTGCCTGGATTGTGTGTGATTTATCCAGCAGAACCATGTAAACATCATAATATCTCAAAGTGATGTGTTGCCTTTCATCAGAGTTCAGCTGGCTGCTTGTGCACCACACCAATCTATTCCTGGCTCACTGTGCCCAGCCAGTAAATTGACCTGGACCCAGCAAAGATGAAAATATGCAGACTTAAAGTAATCCCCCTTGCTGAGCATGCAGGCACATGGTGGGATTAAGTGGGGAGGGAGCACGGGGGGGTGGCTGGGGGCTGCTGGTCACCCCTCCTGCTCCAGCTGCAGGAGGGATGGAGGGATGGCTGCGGGCACAGCACCGGGCTGGGCTGGCAGGAGGAGGGAATGCACCAGGCCCCATCAGCTCCCAGCCATTCAGAGCTGCACACTCACTCACTCACATCCTCCTGAACAAGTGCACGTGAGCCAACACAGCCACAGGAATCCCAGTGCTGCCTTCCCACAGATAAATGAGTCTTTTACCATGAGCAACCAAAAGGGGGACAATGGAAAAATAAAATCAGCGTGATAATTTTACACATTCCAACTACTGCAACATCAAACAAATGTACACCAAGATGTAAACAAAGTCTTTCATCCCTGACTGGTAATTAGAAAAGAATCAGCTTGCTAATGACTTCACATTCCTAATAAACATTCAGATTACAACTGAATTCAGTCACCGAAGTTCACCCTGCTTTCACAAATAAGAGAAATGGTCACACTACAGATTCCATGTAGCAGCATTAAATGTCTTCAAAACACCCTCATTTCCAATAGTAGCTGCTTAGGCAGTCACATAAGGATAACTACTATTGCCATAACCAGCCAATGTTAAACTGTACTTTGGTTATTTAACACTATCAAATAAGTAAAGGAATAAATAAAATAAACAAATATTTTACTTAATAAATATGGTATAATAATTAAGTCTGAGTAGTAACCACATTTCCTCTCAGCTGGAAAATACACACTTTAATTACCAACAGTTCTGCATAAAGAGAGCGAAATCCATTTCAGAAATCTCTACATTTGATCTAAACAAGCTTTGTCATTCACAATGAGAGTATCTTCAGTTCTGAAGCCCATGGATTACCTGAACAAATAAAATAAAAGGAGCCCATGATATTCAGGAGCCCTACAGGCCACCAGCACACATGGACACTATGATGTTCTGCATCTTCCCTTTTCCTGCTCCTCCTGTTGTAATCCCGATTCCCCTGATTCCTCACAGCCCGTCTCTTCCAGCTATGAACTCCCTTTAGCCTGCTCTGATTTTACATAGGATGAGAATCACAGAAATTACTTTTAAAAGATGCAGACTATCATCAAGGCAGGGGTTATATGCACCTTTTTTTCTCTGTAGAAAATCGATGCCACTTTAGTTCTTTTTGTAGTCTAGAAACTTCATGGGGGTCTCCCCAGTGTCCACCACCAACACAAATCAGGCTTGGATTTGCTAAACCATTCTGACTTTTAGAAAGAGAGTAAAAGATTCTTCCCATTTCCTTCACCCTTCCTTACCAAGGCCAAAGCTGATTTTTAAAGGTGTCCAAGCAATCATCTAAATCTAGGTTCAATTCAAATACATTTTGGAGAACATACATCAAAAAACAATCCTGAACTTCAGAGAGGGCCAAGAGTTTGCCTGTTTCCCCCACAGTATCATCTGCAATGGCAGATCAGGGCTAAAGTGCACAACTAACACAAATTATTCTTAAAATATCTTGATGTCACCTTAGGAAGAGAAGTGTATTTACATAGCACTGGGTTGTGGATCTGAACAAGCTTAACTGCCCAGGTGATTCCAAAAAGCCAAATATTTTGGGATTGACTGAAATTCAGTGTTTTTCACATGGAAAATCCTGGCAATCAGAATTCAATTATGGTAAACTAGTTCCTCCATAACCTAAATACAGCAAGATGCTCAGACATAAAACTCACAAGATAGGAAGTATCTGAAGCAAATTTTGCAAGTATTTTGCTAGATATTATATGTTCCTCTCAAAGAATCTTTCACATATTTGCAAATCAGAGACTTTATAGAAAAATCTTCTGAATTATGAGAGAAGAAAATCACATACTTTTGCATCTGGAATTCAGAAATTCCTTTGCTTCCTTGTTATATTAAGTGTATTGAATTATTGAACACCAACTAGTTTTAGGAGAAGTCACACAGAATTCTCTTTTTTTGGTCATAGTGCTAACACTGGTCATTTGGAATCATCTAATTTGAATTTACTGGACTGTAAAGTATCATTGCTTGCCAACATTGGAAAAGATACTGGAAAAGTTTCTGGAAGCTCAGTTACAATCTTTATTTAACACATCAAGATACAGAATGTGTATTATACTTATCTAAGGATTTTGTGTATTTAAATTATTGTTTCAGGAGTGTTCTTAAAAGCAAAAGAATTGGGTTATCCTCTGTGTATTTAAGAAATGAAGATTCAAAATGTTCAAGGAACAACATTCAGATTTTAGTGTATAGTACATATCACACTGGTCCAAATGTGCAACAGCAGAAGCCTCGAGGGTTGAGATGAGGATGGGGAGAAATCACTCACCATATACCACATGGGCCAAACAGACTCACCCTCAGATCTTTGTGTGTGCAGAGCTGTTTCTCTCAGATATCCTCACTCCCCTCCCCACTGGCAATTGCTGTTGTGCAGGGTTTTTCCTCTTGGTGATCTGTTATCCCATTGTGGCTGATGGGCTCAGCCCTGGCCAGCAGCAGCTCCACCCTGGAGCCAGCTGGCATTGGCTCTCTCAGACACAGGGGAAGCTTCTGGCACCTTCTCCCACTACCAAAACCTTGCCACTCAAACCCAAAGCATGAGCAAAACAACATCTAAATCATCTCCCAAAAAGACTTTCCAGCAAATACAGAAAAGAATATGCAAAGTTCCCCTTCTACAAATAGTTCCAGGTGATAACCTGACCCCACAACAGTGGAATTATAGACAACTGTGTTTATGCTCTTTGGCAGAATCTCCTTACTGAAAGAGATGGGGAAGGAAACAATCTTCACTACACTCACTTTCTTCTGTAAATGCTTATTCCCATGTGTTTGGTGAAAGCGGTGCTTAAAGAATCTACACATGGAATATCAACACAAGCAATTCTACAGCATAGCTCCACTACATGAATTATTTTTAATATCAGAAGAGAAAAAAAAAGCTTTTCTTAGCGAATGCTGCATCCTCAAAGGCAGTTCAAGGTCACATTCATTATATTGTATTTACTGTCACATAGTTTAATAATATTTAATAGAACAATTCAGTATCTATTTAAGATATGACATGCTCAAAGGCTTTGAAAAGAACTCTATTCTCTGAGGTAGGAAAGGGTAAATAATCCTATTTACAGCCAGACTTCCAAAAGTCTTTACCCTATTTCTGTGTCAGATGACTCAACAAAAGTGCTTCAAGTTTTTACTCCAGATTTTGCACATTTAAGAAAATAGGAAAGGCTGTTCCATCTACCACACTCTTCCAGCCTGTGATCAAACACCCTCATTACATCCAGGCGATTTCAAATGACACTATAAATAGAAGCAAGCTTTATGCTTTCTCAATACATAAAACACTAGCTGCCACTTAAAGCATATACATTAGAAATAATTCCTTTTATTTGTTTGGTCTGAGTCTGCACAAGAGTTATTTTTAAAGGTCTTTGTAGCATAATAAGTATTACTCTAATGTAACCTTCACTACACCCATTTCCTACAAAAAAAGGTAATTTCTCAGTGATGAGAACTCTGTGTGTCAGGACACAGAAGTAGTAAGTGGAAAAAGAAAGTGGATTTCATCATTAGCATCCTAAGATACTATCAGATGTCACATCTAAAGTGATCAAAATAATATGAAAAAGTCCATTTTATTTGCCCTCTTAGAGTCAGAGTTCTCATGGTGGGCAGGAAGCTTTCCACCCCAGCATGCAGTCCTGTGTTTTGGTTATGTCCTGCAACACTCAGCTGACCCCATCTGTTCCCTGGGGTATGTGCACAGCCAGAAATGTTCTCTGAGAAAAGTGCCATGTCCTGCTGAACACCAGGTTAAGACAAGGGTCACCCTTCTGTCACCTGTATTCAGAAGCCTACAACAGGCAGAACCATTATGGATTTGTGGTAATTATGTTTTTTCTCTATCAATCCCTCAAGAAGTCAGCTTGAACAGAACCTATTAAAATCTTATTAAGAGTCTGGAAATGAGTCAATGGGTAAGGAGCTCCCAAATTCCCTTTCCATAGAGTTCTGCTCCTTACCATGCATGTATTCCTCATATGCAGGCTTTGGCTGCACTGTTTGCTGCACAGACTTGTTCCACATTTCCACACCACTGTTTTACATCTTTTTCATCTCTTTCATTCCTCTGCAGTGAATCTTAATTCACACTGATTTCCTTTGCCACAAATCATAACAAGGACAACAACAAAACCAGATTCAACTGCAAACAGATTTAAATTTATTTTTCAAGGGAATTAGATAAGCAATTCTGGTAGCACCTACTACAAATCCTTGCCAATAATTAGAGATGTTAAATAAGAGCAACCTGTTCTCTTCAGGGTGCTATCAAAAAGAGGAAAACACTTGTCTTCAGGAAGCCTGAGCCAAACCTGGTTATGCACATCCCTTTATTCTGTCCCAGGATATTTTTTTGCCTGTCCCACCTCCCTGTCCAGCAGAATTCCATAAGGAACTGAAGGGTGGCCACCAGAAACCACCAAAGATCACTGCAACTCCACTATCAAGATCTTGCCTCATTAACATTTCAGAAGCACATGGTCTCCCACACACATCCCAAACCATGGCTCAGGTACATTTCAAGGCAACTTTCATTTACTTATGTGAGCCAACAGGTTCCTTTATGGCCTTGGTATTACAGAATCATCAAAAGGTTTGAGTTGGAAGGGATCTTAAAGACCATCTAATTTCAACCCCCTCTCCAAAGAGAAATGTGTCCCTGGGTGTGCCTGAACCACCAGTCTTGCAGTTAACAGCCCATGTTTCACCATTTCTGTTAACAATTGCTCTCAGGACATATTACATTCATTGAATGTTCTGGCTGGCTAATAAGTTGATCAGTAAGTAGTAGCCAGTAAATGAGTAATTTTCCACCACTGCAACACTCTAGCAATAAGTTATAAAAAACCTAAGAAGCTGAAATGCAAAGCAGACTGCCAAGCATATATTTAGGAATGGGAGTATTCCATAATGAGATCCTTACTGACTAATACATGGCCATTCAGAAATTGAACAGCTTTCAGAATCACCTTAATTAGAAAGGACGATGGATTAAAATACAGCCTCTCAAATAATAATTTCACTTTACTGAGGAAATAAAAATGGTTTTTTTCCCTTTAAATGTAAGCACTCATTACTGACTTTGAGTAGAATTGCTGATTTTTAGCTGTAAATATGGAAAGTCTTAACTCCTTCCCACACAAAACCAAAATCGTAAAAAATCCTGCTACTTAAAGATCTTTACAAGGGAACTGTTGGCTACTGAGTGCATCCAACAATACTGAGCTGAACTTCACAACTTGTAAGTCATTGGGATTGAAATATTATGATTGCAGGACTTTTGTCACTAGAAGCATTCCTGGGCAGCCATCCCTTTATCTATCTACTGAATTAGGATAAAATGTGACAATAAATGCTTTTTGCCTAACGGACACAATGTGTGCATGTACATCCTAAAGTTACCTAATTGGTATTTTTTATTTTTAACAACACTTTCCCTTTGTGCTTGGTCTAAGTTTATCTGTACAAATTATAAAAGGCTTACTAACAGGAGTGTGAGAGCAAGAAACCAAAATAGGCACTAGGAAATATAAAGAAAAAGTGGTAGGTGCTTTCAAGGACATCAGAGTGGCACATCAGTGCTGGTGAGGGATAACTATAGTGGAAATAATTTGAGAAGAAACAGAATACCATCTCTTATTACAGTTCCTCTATAGTTAGGATTCACTTTACCAATAAATCTCAAGCTTCAAATACCTACATTTACAGTGCTTTCCACATTCCATAGAAGAACTTCTGTTCTCCACTGTCATTATTACACAGCTTCCTAAAGACCTTTCAATGTGATGTCAAAACTGGGGCTTGATGCATGGCTGGGTGACACCTGAGTCACAGCACCTATAACTGAGTCCTACAGCACAAATCTTCCACAGTAAATGCTCCCAAGTGTGTGACTGGATTTGCTTCTCCCAATGATTTTGTTTAGTTGTTGTTTTAGTGACTGTCAGCTGTAAATCTGCTGTCTTCAAACACCACCAGCTGCATCACCCTGTCAGTTCCACCACTACCTCACTCACCAGCTATTAGAGCACAGAAAAGGTTACTGCCTTAACACAAGCTAAGATTACATTCCAAGAGCTCTGTCAGAAATGTCTGACTGCAGTCACAGAGGGGAGTAGGAACTTTCCCCTTTACCATCAACCCTCAAACAGTTAGTTTCCCATTTCTGAGCAATTGATGCAAACTTGGGGAGAGGGAAGGGAAGGGGCATCCCTGCTGATCCCTGGAAAATGAGCTGTAAAGGAGACTTAGCATATTCAAATCTTTAGATCATGCTCAGAAGCATTCATTTGGTCTGGGGCCCAAGATGGTTTCTATAGCATTCCTGGCTTTGTCTCTAACCTGCTGGCTGACCTGGGACAAGTCACTTAACTTGAGATCTTTGAAAACACCAGTACCCATCACAAAGTGACATGCAAATACCTGCAACTGCCCCCTGGTAGTACTGCATGGTGGATATGTGATACACAGCCTTTCAGTGACAGATACTCTTAGGGTACACACTAGAGTTCAGTTGCTATCAGTCCCAGACCTAGGAGACAACAGGCTGCTTGGCAGGTGAAGGTGTCAGAGCACAGCTGCAGTGCTGGTCCTTATTGATAACATCCCACACAGCTCAAGCAGAAGATGGTTGACATTCTTGGTGGAATTTTTTCTTTGTGGACCCTGACAGAAACGCCTTTGTGAGAGAGGAGACTAAACAGTTTGTGAGACTTATAACTCAACCATCACCACCCCAACACGGAGTGTTTCATCATCCACTTCAACTCCTCCTCCCCTCCAGCTCCAGCAGAAAACCCTCTCTGGTGCCATAAAGGTATTAGACTTTAGCAAGGGCTTGACTTAGAGTGAAGATTTAGAGTATGTAAGAGGTAATTTCAGGTCTTTATCAGTGGATATTATAACATGATACTGTCAGGACGGAGCATCTCCCTGCAGGAGAAGAGACTGGAAAAACTCCAAGTTTTCAATCTAACAAAGGAAAGGAGGGTTATAAACATAGTTGAAGGAGAGAAGGGCGGGGGGAATAAAAGGGAAAAAGGACAAGATGAGAGGAGAAGAAACACGTAAGAATAATGACTCCAAAACTTTTTCTGGGTTTGTACTTCCCTGTTCAGAGGCACACAGCTGAGACAATGTGGCTGGCTCTGTGACAATTGTGAAAAAATAAGCCAATTTGAGCTGGTTGTTAGCAGCTGGAGCACTGCATCTCAGATAAATGACTGTCTGCCCCAGGTATGGCAGCAGATCTTCCTGAACCATTCCTGAGGGATTTGCCAGGATTGCAGCAGCTCTTAGCCATCAAAAGCAGCAACAAAGTCCTCCTCAATCTCCCATCCCTGTGGTAAAAGGTGACCTTGGAGAAGATTTTCTTCTTCTTCTTCTTCATGCTCTCTGTTCCCCATGCCAATTCCATCCTTCCTCCTGTCTCAGAGCTAGACATGTTGTCTTATTTAACAGTAGATAAACCCAACGCTTTTCCCCAGCACAGTTGCTCAAACTGATCTGTGTGGGTTGTCACACCTCCAACTGTATCACTGTGTCTAACTCAAAGTGGTATTTTCAGCCTGCTCTGATGTTTGCTGGGAGTCCCAGTTTGGCTCCAGAGCTCTCTCGTCTGTCTTCCCTCAGTTGAGCCTCCTCTGTGGGAACAGCGTGTGGAGAACAGTCCATGCCTGTCCCTGTGCCTATTTCCCTTTCCAGGCAGCACATTGCAGTTTTCTCCCTCAAATATGCCCCCCAAGGAAGAAACACAAACTTGTGACACTCACAGATAAGGTGTAAATAACAAGCACCACCATATTAGTACTGTTCACCCACCCTTCCCTAAAAATCTTATGAAAGTAAGAAAATCATCTTTTGCTAATTTCCTAATTCCACAGTAAAGGGAGCCATACAGAGCAATCCTTGTCAAGCACTGAAGAAGAAAGCTTGAAAGAAAAAAAATATAGAAGGAATTGAGGAAGACAAAGGACACACAAAAAAAAAAAGGTTAAAACAAAAGTATAAAAATCCTTAAATCCTGAGAGAAAGGACATGACATTTCAGCACAAAGAGGAAACAGAACCTGGGGCCTGCTGACCACATCTGAACAACCACAGGACCAAGGAAGTTTCTTTCAAGGGCCAAACTTCACTAAGAGAAAAGTAGCTGCATGTACAGAACAACAGCCCTGGGTAGGTCAGCAGGCCAGCATCCATGCTCCAAGGCTTCTTGTAAAACATTCCCTACTCCAAACTTCCTTCTGTTTTCAGACTGCTCTGTGGTTTCCTTTGTAAACACTCATTTCATCACACATAATGAAGTATGCTATTTTCAAGGAATAAAACAGTATGATTTCCATGGCAATAGCAAGGATTTTGGCAAGGCTGTTTGATAGACTTGGTCTGGTGAGAAAGCTTTTGAGAAAAAAGACATAATTGAATCTCTCTCACCACTAAGATATTGCAAAATTCTCCATATTACCTTTCCTATTGACCTGAATGCTCAGGACCCTCTTATTTGGAGATTTTCCCCTGAAGAACTTATTTACTAGTGGTAACATGCCAAGGCTGCACTGGAGCTAATCACTGTACCAATGTAAGTGAATGTCTGCTTCAAAGAATTTACAGTATTTCTTTTAAGACAAAACATTTAGTTTTCCAAATGGAGTCAATGCTCCTTTGGGGATGCCACATAGATTTCTATGAGTTACTGCAATTTGTGATGCACTTGTGATTTTAACCTTACATTCCAGATCACCATGGTGGCAAGCCAACTTCTACTCCCAACACGTGGCCTTCACATATTACAGAACACCACATCAGCTACATGTGGGGACTGAGATAAGTCCAGGTCAGATGATTCATCCATGGCCATCCAGCAGATCAGCAGATCATCACCAAGACAGCCCAAGAGAAGCCCCAGGTTTCCAACTCTGCACACTCTACTCTCAGCAGCCCTGAACCTCTCAAGGGGAAAAGAGAACCTCACAGGCAAGATTTAAATCATTTAGAGATGACCTGCAAATAACCCAATCTTAAACAAAAGTAATCCATTCAGAGATCTACTTTTATGAATATATAGGCTTGTTCTCCTCTTTCATTTTCTTTGAGCTTCTGGGAAGATTTTAGCAGTCTCAGCCTTATGGGACAGAGATTGGCTTGTGGCCATAGATTTCACACTTGGTTTCATGAGCAAAATCTAAACAGGCCTTGATTGCAAAGACCATTGCAATCAGCTGAGCTGCAGATGGATTTCCGGGGAGGGCAAGAGAGGTAAGAATTTAAAAAAAAAAAAAATCCATCAAATATTTAGAAACACTTAACAGTTAATGCTTCAAACCATTTTTCAGCTGGAATAGCAACCTGCTAGTGTTAAGAGCTAGTGTGTTTGTGCCACTCGACTTGTGGAAACCTGTAAAACATATGAAACCTGCAGAGGCTTTTTACAGGAAAGAAAAATAAGTTTCTTTAAGTAGTGCTCGAGTGGGGTGGTTTTTTAGTATTTTATAAAAATAAAACCTGAAAGAAGGCAATGACATTAGCTACACATTAGTCTCCAAACATTAAATAAACTCCCATGTAAGAGCAAGCATGAGCAGTAACTCAGCAGTTTCATTTCAGAGGGGCTTATGCAATCACCTCAGGTTCTGGTGCCAAAGCTCCATGTCTCAGAGTTAAGTTACCAACCAAACAACGTTAAATTAAATCAAAATTAAATTCATCAAAAGCAGGCATTACATTTAATGGGATTTCAATTAGTGATGGACCAAAATCCAAGCCCTACAATCCTCTCAAAATGTAAACAAGCCTACAAACCCACAACTAAGCCTGTCTCATTTTGAGATCAGAACCAAGTACAACAAACAGCAAAACTAAATCTTGCATTTTTTCCAGGTCTGAACAAGTCCCAAGGCCAAAAACCTTTGTAGTTCTTGCAGACGTATCACCAAAAACAGCAGAGGGGGAGAAAAAAAAAAAGAACACAAGTGTGTAAAATTACATTAAGAAACAACCAATTATAATGTTGAGCAGTGACAGTCTCTTGGTACAAATCCAGCAGTCACTGATGGATATCACTGTCCTATGACTTCAGAGCTCTGGATACCTGAATCAACATGAGAATGCACAAACATTTTGTTTGTAGCTGGCTTTTGCATTTGGCCACAAAAGGAGGCATGCACATGCAAAATAAAAACCATAAGAGAACTTCTGGATAATGAATATTGTGGGCAGAGAAGCAACAGATGGTAGAACAAAACAATCTAATTTAAAAAAAACCCCAAAGCTTCCTTATGATAGGATAGAACTGCAGAGGTGTGGAAAAGAATTCAAAAGTAGAGATGCCAAACAAGCAGGGACAGCAGTGGATGGTGCTGCCAGAAGGTGTGGCCCAACCCCTTCCAGAACCCTTTTGTGTTACCATAAACATCACAGGGAACGTTCCACTGAGCCAGCAGTCTGAGCCACAGCTCTTCAAAAGTATTTGGGTTCAGCAAGCAGTAAGAAAATGCACATTATCTGAGTCATGAAAACACCTTGTGAATATATAAGCATACACAGGCAAATTAAGAAAGCCCCATGGAAATTAATTTACTGCACTAGAGATAAAATTATTGACTTTTATGTCACAGGGATGTTGTTTTTCTGACTGATTATGTGTCCAAAGCTCTTATGAGAAATACTTAGCATTGTCTGACAGACACATACTCTCCACTGTTTAAGTTATAACCCCATAGTACATACTGGCTATTAGGTGGAAATTATGAGATCTCAGTGGTATTTCTGTGACATGGCAGGCTTTATTTTGTTTAATTTAACAATAAAATCATTATATTAACTGAATTCAGTAGGAACAGCAGGGGGAATCCTGTTAATTTAATCTTGAACATCAAAAAGCTTTTGAGGGTGCTAGAAGAATACACAGAGAAGGAAATAGAGGAATAGTTTCATAAAAAGGAAGGAAGCTTCCGTTTCCTCTGAAAGCTCATACCGAATTTAGAACTGCCATTTCTGATTTGATATTAAATGGCTGAGACATATGGTTACTGTTTGAGCCAGGATACTGGGCTTGATTTGACCTAGTACAGCCCTTGCTACATTTTATTTAGCACAGAGAAATCCTATATAGTGGTTGCCATAAAAAGACACCACTTCTACCCCTGGTTAGTACCTGGGGAGTATCAGCAATGCCATTCTTCCTCCTCCTCCTCTAAATGTGCAAAGCAAGAACAGTTTCCAGCTCAGACAGGAGCTATTAGATAATCACTCAGTCTTCTCCCCCATTACCAGTGACAAAGTCCTTGGCTTGAAACTCAAAATATAATTCTCATATTACTTCAACAAGGATTACAGGAATCTCCACTGGTTTCTCCACTGTATTAATTTGTGTCTTTCTGGACTTCTGTATTGGTAAAGCACCCTGAAGCATCTGACAATCCTTCCTCTACCTCTTTCTATTTTATTCACCTAGTCAGGAAACCTGCCACTCCCTGAAGGCAGCAGTAAGGGGAACAGCCATACCTTGTGTTAGTAAAGCTCCCCATAAGAAATCCAAGCAGAGACACTGGGAAACAGAGAGTAAACACCCACAATTATTTCTTACACAGGTACTTCCTCTGCTTCAGGTGGTAACTGCTGAGCCCTGAATACCTGTGGGGACCCAAACACTTGCACTCTCAGAGTAGAAACAGAGTGGTGTGAAAGGGATGGTGTGCCAAGGTGGAATAAGGCTTTGTGATGGAAAGCACCATTCAACAACAGCAAAGGGAAGGGTTAGAAAAAGGCACATTTCTTGCCCTAACACAGGAGCTCAAGTCAGTGCCCAGTGAAACTTGTGTCAGCCATGGCCACCTGCATGCTGTCCCCCTGGCAGGGTACAATCTACACCTCTGGAGCTTTTGGCTAGGGGTGTAACACACATGACCCAAAGACACGTTTGTAGACCAATGAGGATCACAATTCTGGCAAATTTCTGACAACTGACAGATCCACCCCAAATGATAATTTCAAACTGGAAATTTAATGAACAAATACACTTAACTGCATAAGAAATTGCAGTTACATTATCTGCAACAAACTAACAACAGTATAAGGGCTTCCATGCAAGCTGGTGATCTGATCAGTTGTCCTTTTGAAATTAAATTTCAAAACTTTGATAGTGGATAATATCAGATGGAGGAAGAGAGACTACCTTTGCTAGATCCTGGATTACTCATTAATCTCCTGATATATCTAGACATGATAAGTAGTTTGTTTAAATCTTCTGCAATATTCAACATAAGGATTTCAGCTGTGAGTTTTCATAAATTTGTGACCTGAAGAAAACACTTGGCAGCAGTCAGTGCAGACAGTTCTCAGAAGGGTGAGTTTATGGGCTTCTGGTACATCACTGCAATTAACTCTGAAAAACACAGCAGGTTTTTCTTTTCTCATGCATTGTGGGCATCTACTAATTAAGCTGGTGAGAAAAGTATTATTTACACATTTTCTAGTAGCATAAAGAGAGATAGAGACAGGTTATAAGCCTTTCACAAAGTCATGTAACAATCTGGTCGCAGAGCTATTAACAGATGCCTGGATTTCTGAGTCCTTTTATCCCCTGCTCCCTTGGCATAGTACACCACTCCTCTTAGCTTCTGATTTTGTGTGGAAGACATTTTTGAGAAGGTGCTGTGGAGTACTAAATAAATAAATAAAAAAGACTCTGGCACACCGTGCACAGGAGGATTGAGGGAGGGCAGGGGAAAAAGTAGGAAGAGGAGAGCAGGAAAAAAGAACACTGACAATAGGGCAGAAGTGATACCAAAGGCACATCCCCAGTCTCTAGTGGAACAAGCTTTGTACTGACTGTTCTCTTTCTACATTTTGGTTTTAACTCTAAAAAGCTCAAAGGACCGTGACACCACTTATAAGGAATATATTCCCTCATTCTAAGGCTTTTCACACAGAAGAAACAGTGTACCAAGCTCCTACCTGCAGCAGGAGCTAAACCCAAAATTCATGACAGTTGCAATATCAAATTTTACTGCAGGAAACCACATATGCCTGAGAAATTTGGGCATCTAAATGTAAAAAGAAATAGCATAGAAACATCTCTGGAATACTGCAAGTTTCTGGAAGGTACAGAATATATAACAGCTTATGTTTTTATGCAGGGAAGACGAGGAGGGGACCAGCTGAACAACTGGCAGAACTCAGTGCCACAGGTCATCACAAAGGCCAAGAAAGCAGGAGAAAGCCTGGGACACTGCACAGATGATTAATGCAGCCCCTGACACCAGGGTGAGATGAACTTTCGTGCTGTGCATGGTTTTTGTATCTTTTCCTGGAGCGGTGCTGTCCCAGACAAGCACATGGACCAGAGAGCTGATCTGATGCATTTTCATCACAACTCACTAACCAAAAGCAGGGAACATTGCATGATCAGAAAGGAAAGCAAGACAAATGTATTTTCCTCCTTTTGAGCAGAATCCCCCTGTGCTGTTTCCCCCGTGACACGATGGTTATCTGCTGGTGCTGGTTTATCCTGCTGTGCCTTTGGGCACTCGTGGTGTCCCACAGACACTGCCAGGGAATTCTGAGTGCTGCCTTCTCTCAGTGCAGCTCATCACAGACCATTTGTGCATGGCCATGGCCCAAGGCCTGCACAGCCCTGCACCTGCAGGATGTCACAGGACAAAACACGGTCGTTTTTCAACATTTCTGAATATCTCACCTCATAACACACAACAAACCCACCTTTTTTTCTTCCCTGTTTCCATTATTTTCTTCCATTATGTAAATGACCTATTATATTCATATTTGTCATGACAGTATTTCTTGACAGAAGAAAGATTAATTTTCTGTTAAACACAGAAGATATAGCACCCATTAACAAAGAAAATATGAAGGCAAAGAATTCCCTCTATTTTAACACACAAAAATACATCTTTTCCTTTTTGTTTTGTAGGGTGAGCTTGTGACCTTTTCTCCTCCTCAAGGCTACTTATGCTTCTGAATAATCCTGGATACCTGCAAATGCCTCAACAAGTATCAAGTCAGGACATTTGCCTGGAAAAGGCCCCAGGCCAATGCAAGGTGCAAGCAAAATTCTTTCAAGTCAGCTCCAGAGTGATCTTTATAAAACTGATGCACGCAACAAAATCATAGGTAAAAATCATAAATAAATTAACTTTGGTGCAAAAAGCCTTATGCTATTGAATTCTGAACATGCATTCCCTTCACCACAGTTTCTCTGTCTTTTTTTAGGTAATAGAATAAAATTTATGTCCAAATTAATACAAGGCCTTTTCAAAGCTCAAAGTTAATAAGAGTACAATAAAATTACATGCAGAATACCAAGACATGGTGAACAGAAGTACATTTAAAAGATCCAAAGAATCCATCTGTCCTGAACGCAGTGGTGCTCTGCAAGGGCAGAATCTGGTCACAAGGCTTCTTTTACTAGTGCTGCTTTGCCTTTTGATGTATTTGCTGAAGTGCTTTGAAACATATAGCTATAGCAGGGCAGACCATGATGAAAGTTTACCAGTTTATTAATTTGCACAACTGAATGGAAAATAAATAAAAGCAGGCAGATTAACCAACACATGAACTGCAAATGCTGTTAGCTTGTCTCCCTTAGAGCTTTTTAGGAAAATTTTTTTAGGAATTTTTGCAATGCAAAAAGTGTTCAGAAGCTTTACCTGGGTGACCAACAGGAATAAACTATCAGTGCTCTCATTTCCTGAGCACAATTTCCTAAGTAATTTCCTCTCCATGTTAAGTTTTCAAATTATTTGATTTTGAACCCAAATCTACCTAATTAAACATGGAACAAATCTGAGCACTAAACAGCTAATAGTAGAAAACAGCTATGCAAAACCTCCCTATTTCAACTGACTTCTAAAATACTTCCTGACTGGTAATGCACAGGCTGCCAAGTACTTTACAGATTCCCAGCTTAGCCCATGCTTCTATCATTTCAGAGCATAAATTTAAGCACAAATCACTGCAGAGATTTCTCTTACTTTCCATTATAGCTCTAGTAGATGCAGCCTTGCAGTGCCCCTCCTCAGACACATTTATCCACAGCTCCTGGAGATCTGCACGCTGCATAGACTGACTGAATACACTACAAACTTAATTTTTCCCCCAGTATTAAGAGCACATCAGACTGCATCAGAGGGACTCTAAAGAATGCTGAGCACCTCTTTGACAAGCCATATGTTAATTGCCCAAAGGTCAGAGTAACTGTTTTGGAAAAAGGTGGCTCTGTGTTTAAGTGAGTAACAGCCAAACAATGCTATTATGAAATAATGGCAGTATTCCCAGAGGATCTCTATACAATCCATGAAACTAGTTCAAAAGATTCATGAGATTTTGTGCTTAATTTCTCACAATTTCAAAATATTGCCTTTTAAAAGTTAATAGCAATTCTTTAAACATGCACTAAAAGAACATATGCCACCATATTTCCAACATTTGGGAGCGCATGTGCTACAGCAACAACAACATTCCTTTGCTATTAAATGCCAAAGGCTGTTTAGTGATAAATTCAAATAAAACACAGTAATTCAAAGTGGTTTTCATTCAGAAAGAGCCACATGACATTGAAAACCATTACATGTCATTTATAAACACTGTAAGAACAAAATTTTATTTCATTATAGGCCAGTAATGACTGGGCTAAATTCAAAGCTAGCCCAGCTTGCTCAGGGCCACAGCCAGTTGGATTTGAAAGTCTTTAGGGTTGGAGACACAACAGCCTCCCTGGCAAACCCACTGAGGTCCCTGAGCACTCCCATCCCAAGCAGGAATCACCTTTGCTGCAGGTGTGCATCTGCTGCCTCTCATCCCCTTGCTGTGCACGTACCTGGGAAAGGTCTCCTCCCTCCTCTACAGCTCTCTGTGAGAGAGCAGAAGAATGCACTGAGATCCCATCCAGTACCATGGTCCCCCTCTTCCCTGAGCAGCTGAGCATACCCAGCTCACTGGGCCTCTTCTCATGCACCAGCAGTGCTGCAGCCCCAAACCATCTTAATGGCCACAGAATCCCTTTGTAATTGAGGTTTGGAAGAGATCTCTCCTTCTCTGTCATATACTCTTTCCACAGAAAAACTTTCCAACATCTTAATTTTGACCATTATACAATGGCAAAAAATGTAGAAGTCTTGAGGCAGCATCTGGGAATCCCCCCTTCCCCTCTTTGGGGGAATTCACTATTAGGTCTTAAATCTTACCCCAAAGTATGGATTTATGCTTCCAATCCTCCCAGGTACATGACAGCACTAGGAAATGTGCAGGACAGAAAAATGTGCATGACGTATCAACACATACATACCTGCCTAAGTCTGCTGACAGGCTGAAACAGTATTTGCATACCATGAAGGCTCTAACTGATTCCAGGGGGTTGATAAAATTGATCTGTAAGGATGGCATTTTAAATATCAATGTAACTAATTATTTATAGCTGGTATCAACAGCAAATTCATGCTAACTAATCCTCAAAAAAAAAACCCAAAACTCTCCAGGTGACAAAACAACAAAGATTTGGTATTTATATGTACTGAAAAATAGAAACCTAAAAGCCACTCATTTCCATTTACAGTGAACTTAAGCTTTAGTACTACAAAGTAAGAAGAGCAGCACAATCAAAATAAATTCTAATCATCAATTATACATAGAGCATTCTGCATTGGATTCAAACCTCTCACTTGTTTACTGTGGGAGTTTCTTTTCCTTTTCCCTCTCCTTTTTGTCCTTAATCTGGAAGATTTTCATTAGTAAAACATGAATTTTTTATATTCCATTTTCTGCATTCTTCTCTCATGTTTTAGTTTCTCATCATTTAAGACAAGAGCAATGTCTACAATCACCCTCCAGCTTTTTCAAACCTCACAGAATAGGTTATAAACAACATATTCATTATCATCATCCAGATAATTAGAATGTCTGTCTGTAAATATAAAAGCAGAAATGTTACATCAGAAGAGCACTCTTTAAGGAGGGGAAACTTCAGAGTTCATGGGATTTGAAACCAAGCTCATATTTTACTAAGCATATATAAAAATAATTTTCAAAATTTATTTTTATAGAATTCGTATGGTGTAGAATGCACTTACAGAAAAGCTGCTCTGAAGGCCTTCTGTCTGAAAAGGGTCCCTTCAGAAAAAGCTCTTTGATTCCTTTGGATGAGGGGATGTTTTCTTTTTAAAAAAAAGGGAAATGGGAATGTCAGCAAGCACAAAGTTAATACATAATTAAATTCCTTGAACACAATGTAGGATTTTTTTGGGGAGTAAACCAAGCTGTTTTCAGGCAAGTTTTCCCACAGCCACAAGAGATTAGAGCCTTTAGAGATCCAGGAGCTGAATCAAGACTCACAATTTGGTGCTGTCATAAACTGGCAAAGGCAAAGCAGGTATCACACACCACATGCAGGTGCTGTGTCATCTGCAGGGAAACTGAAGCCCAGCACAGAGAAGAGAGCAGGAAATCACTAAGGTCTAAAGAGGCCAAAATCCTTGACTTAATTTCAGTATTTCTGAAGTATTTACCTTGCTGCAAATCTTCTCTCCCACATACTTTTAAAACGTAAACATTCGCTCACTGATGATCCAAAGTCCTAATTGTCAGCATTATGATGACTATTAACATGAAATGTTATTGGATTTCATAAAGGCACTGTATAGACAGAAGCACAGTTGATTAAACTGCACATGGCAATTGTCATCCCCAGTTAGTTACACCAGTATCCCAGTGGTTAGCCCAGCTTGGTAAGGGCAGATACGGCACTGAACTGGCTCAGCCAATTTCACACTCTATATGAACAGCAGGCCAGCTCAGAGCTTCAGAGGAGTTCAATTGTGCTCAATTTGCAGAGGAAACAGACTGGAGAAACTCATGACGCCAAGTTTAAGAGAGTGCATTATTTAGAAATCCTTTCCATTTATCTGGGAATACTGCAAAAGTGAGGATTCATTCGGTTCCCCACCTAACACAGAGGAACACAGGTTTCTACAGCATCTGATCCCAACAATGGATAAAGGCCAGTTAACTTCAATATTGCAAAATCAAATCCTTAATTCATCAGCTTGCCAATTTACCAAGCCTCAGCTGCCTGTGATGTCTACACAGATGAAAGCAGACAGATAAGTAAATGCAAAGTGAAACTATTTGCCTGTAGATGAGAAGATTTTATAAATCCTTCTTGATTTTTCCTATTACTTAACCATCAAGACATAAATTAACATTTGACTCTGCTGTTTCGTGCAACTCATCCGTAGTACGAAAGCCCAACTCCCAGTTTCCACCCCAGAGATCAGCTCTGAAGTCTGTCTGAAAAGAACATGCCTCTGTCTGATCTTTACTTGCCTAAGCACCAGCTGACTTCAAGCTCTTTTCATGCTTTTTAAAAAAAAACTCTGAAAAGGTTTTGACATCATCACAATCATGAAAGGAGAAATGCTGATCCCCCCAAACAGAAAAACAAGCTGAGTTTTGCCAGGTAAAACAGAGACACTTCTGTTGGCATGTTTTTACAACTGACAACTCAAGATGTCAATCTGAATCTCATGGACTAAATGTTTGGCCTAAGTGTCAATACACACAGATTCTATGCCCTGCAAGGTAACAGTATTTTTTTTGGCTGACTTCCTGCCTCTACTAGATTCCTTTTCTGATTTGAGATAAGTAAAAAATTTAACAAGCCAGTGTGCTTCCACAGGAAAACACCAAAAAGCCCTCAGGATTTTCCACAATTGACCATTGGCAGTATTTCTGAAAACAAATTAGTAAACAAACTATATTTTACATACAAGAATGAAAATATAATAACCTCAAACCTTCCCAGGCATCTGATTTTTAACCACCATTTAAGCTTCAGTCAAAAAGACTGAATTTAAGGCACTGACTGAATTTCAGACTGAATTCAGGCACAGCTGAAGCACCAGAAAAACGTCACATCTGGGCATCCTGACTGGCAATGGCACTCATACCACATTTTATGGGCTCAGATTTGGGGTAGGTTTTGGAGTACCAGAGCAGTTTCACAGTCTTGCACACATAGCTTGTAGTTAAAGCAGGAGCTCTAATCTTTAAGCTCCTTTTGGTTTCTTGTGGGAAGCACTCCAACAAAATTATGATGTTAAAAAAGAAGCCCTGATTTCTCCAAACTGCTTGACACTGACAGCAGTGTGCACCCATGTGTTTTTGTATGCTTATTCCCATAACCCCCACATATTTTTGCATGGATATGTATATTGACTGTCAGTGGTACTTTGTTAAAATTATTATTGCACACAGCATGGCCAACTTTTAAATGTAAATTGTATGCAAATATATGCAATGCCATCTTTAATGCAGATGTAGCAAAAAGTATTAAGATGTGTAGGGCCTAATTAGGTCCTACATCAAAAACTACATATAAAAACTCGGCTCCAAAGTCTCAGCAAAATAAATGTGAGCTAGTAATCCCAGTGTACACTCCTAGGGAGGCAAGGGGAGTAACTCTTTCCCTGCAACTCCAGCAAACAATTTGTCTGTTTTTCCTTCAGACAAAACATTTTCTTTTCAAGCAAGATGCAGGTATAATGGCATGGCTTTTTCATTTTCTTCCATCTCCTAGTATTTAAATGATTAAAGAAAGCTTTCACTTCTTATCTAGACTGCATATGAAAATCAGCAGTAGGGACACAAAAATTCCCGGGCAATGTGAGTCTCAGCCTAAAAAAGAAAAAAAATAAACAGAAAACCACAGCTTATTTTTTCTAAGCCAGGGGCTGCTCAGCACTGGCCCTGACAGTGGGGTTTTCATTACTGAATTCTTCAGAATAGAAAAGCATTTGCCCACAGCAAACTCCAGAGACAATAATCAATCTCATGGACTTGCATTATTAATATACTGAAATAAATGAAGCAATTGACAGCCACTGATCAGGTGTATAGCACTGACTGGGATTTCCCCCACATCTGCACACTTCTTGGCTTTCCAACACTTCTGTTCCCAAAAACAGAGGGCACTTTTTGGGTTGTGACTGGTGAATTCCACAGAGGGCAAGGATAGCACAGAGCCTGTGGATTTCCAACAGAAAGGAAACCCATCCTGCATCACATAAAAATGAAAGCCAGTGAAGACAGACATATTTCAAGAAACATTCAGGTGAGTGATGTCTCAAATTGAAGACAAGTCTACCATCAGAAACCACAGAAAAATCTGATTGCAACCCCTTTCCTGAAAGGAAACAAGTTTCAACTTCAGTTGCTCATGAGCAGCAATGGAAAAGTCATAAGACCCACTCCACCCTCCAGAGGTACTTGGAGAAAAGGACATATGATTTCAGTAAATGCATATCCCCTTTTAAGGAAGGAGCTAATACCTTCCCTTGTTGTATCAGCATGTACAAATCTTGGCCAACTACAAGCCAGAAATTCTCATCCATTTTCTCCACTCTACTGTCTCCTCTTTTCTAACGTACAGTTGGAATTCTCCTTTAGCTGAGCTGCTTGGAGGCATCTCCTAACCCCACCCCACAGCTGCCCACAACTGTGCCTTTTCACAAGTCACAGAATGGGGCTGCCATAATTTGGATATTCAAGTGGATTAAAAATCTGCAAAAAATTTTATTCTGCTTGCTTCATATCTCTAGTGGCAGCCCAATTTCTTTGAGGAAAGATGCTAAAAATTATTCACTGTGAAATAGAAGGCTTGCTTTTCATTTTAATTTTGTTCCATTTCTATCTCTGTATTTCCTTTATAGCTATGTTTCCAGCATTATAAGACAAAAATCCAATGCACCACGTCAGCCCAGTCCAAGCCAGACATAACATCCTGCGTATGCTGCCCAGGGTATTATAAAAAATGCCTTTCATTTCTATCCCCAGCCATCGTTGCAAGGCCCGTTCCCCTCTGCTGCCCATGAGCCAGCAGCGCTTTCCAGCAGGCTGCACACACTGGAATTCCTGGGCTCTCACATTCCTACAGAACAAACACAGCTTACTGATCTCGGAGGAGGACGGACTCAGCAAGTGTATTCCTTCCACCTACCAAAAAAATACAGGGTGGAGGCCTGAACTGGCCACAGTTCCATTTTTTTCCAGCTTTAAAAGATACTAGCAATCCCTCTCCAAATCCTGTCTAGGCATTGCTTCAGCAGCAAAGGAGGCAGGCAGCTCCCTGCTATGCACCATGCCACAGGATGAGAGTGGATCTGGGGAGGCTGTAATTATGAAATGCCGAGGAACAACACTAAGGGTATAAAGGAAAGGAAAGCTGGCTGAACCCTCATTTCCCAGCACTGACAGAGGAAAGGAGGAAGCATTACAGCTTCAGAGAGCAGATCTTGAGGACAGTGGCACCTTCCAGCGCAGGCACCACAGCCACCTGGGCTCTCTGCTGCCTTTGTGCAGATGATTTGCTATTCCCGCATTCTTGCCGGCACTGCAGCACTGTTCTGAGCCTCCTATTTGAATTAACCAGGCCCAGAGGATAAAACTTTCAAATTAAACACATTCCTACAGGATTTCAGACTCATTGTGTATGCACCAAGGAAACATAACATCCTAAAAATAATACGTATACAGAAAGAAAGCACATTTTGCAGGCATATTAAAGTGGAATATGAATTATAAGCAAGCTCATGGGAGAAGACATCAGATTCCATGCAAAAAGGAGCTTTTGTAAATAACATAGCATCATTCTTTGCAAGCTATCACAATTATCAGCCATTTAATTTAGCTCACCGACACCTCTTCTCGTTGCTGAAATTGTCCATTTTCCCCCCTCCTGAATTGTAAAGCCCCAGATCTTAGAGTTCAAGCTAACAGCTGTATAGAGTACTAATCAACAGTTAGAGCTCAATTTATATTCATTTCAGTAGATACATATCTAAACAGCAAACATGGAACAGCATCTCACCAAGCTGCCATCATTAGAGTACAATACTCTAATGCTTTTGTTTAAGAGTAAATTGGTGTCAATGCTCTGAGTTTGTGTATGCTGAATTGCATTAAAATCTTAACCTGTCATATTAAAAATATTCAAATAATACATTACTGCTCCTAAAGATTTTGAAAATTTCACTAAAGGCAGCATCTGTTTAGTTTAGAATATTAAGGAAAAAACTTGACCGTTATTTTTGTGGGGTTTACCCTTTCAGACACAGATTCATAGGGTCCTGGTATTTCAGATTACTAAATATGACAGAATATTTAAGAGGTTTGCACATTAAGCCCAATGAAAACTTAAAAATCCCTCACTGGAATTAGTAATTTAGCCCCAAGCTAATCAGAGATATTATTCCAGTAGAACTGAAGTCTTCCAGCTGGCCCTCAGCTTAATTTCAGTGATTAAAAAATATTAATTCAAGTCAGTTTATTTTACTACAGTCCCCTTACAAGCCAGCTGAAGCTGGTACAAAGAAACCACAACCTGAAAAAAAAACCCAACATTTTTAACACCTGAGAAGATGACTAGATTTATGACTAGATTTAAACTCAATTTTGGAACTAATCAATGGGAATGGAAAGCTCTTAGTGGTTGAAGCACACACTGGAAGAGTTGAGGCTTCTCCTCCCAGCTGTGACAAGAGAAACTCTCACTAGACACGCCTTCAGCAAAGTTAGTCAGGAGTTCAAGCTTAGCCACTTACACCAATCATCTAATTCCAGAAGCATCAGTCAGCTTGGGCTACACAACCAAATCCTCAGAAAATGGAAAATTCAGATCACTTTTGGTGTTTCAGCTGCTCCTCCCTACATTCTAAAGGTATCAAAACGCATCACACTACAAGAAACATTCTTATGCTAAGATAAATAACGATCATAAAGTAAAAGAAATAAATGCAAAATTGTAATATAAATGGATGAGAAATGGTGTAACTCCATTCCATCAAATGCACCCAACCTTTTCCAAAGGTCACTGTTTCATCCAACCTGTGTTTGAAGGGCTTCACGAGGAGTGCCCTGCTCTGGGCCTCAGCTCTTTCAACCGTGTCTGTTTCCCTTGAGACTCAGAGCTACCTGGGCCAGGGACTTCAGGGGTGCAGCCTAAAATAAATCCAAGTTATGCAGTTCAGGCAGGAGAATGATGAGACACATTATATTAAAGTATGCTGGGGGGAGGAAAAAACTAACCTACAAGAGAGATCTGGGCAGAAACTGGTTTCTGAATGGACTTCCAGCCCCAGTGTTGGGGGCTGGAATTTTTCCTCTTGCTTCTCTCGTGGAATTTTGTCCCATCTGTTGCTAGGAGACAATAACACCCAATACTTAGGAGAGACAGAGGAAATAGTCAAGGTGAGGGAAGGGTGCAGCTGGCTACTCTCTTACCTGGGGGCTTTTCTCCTTGGATATGTCAGATTTTGGCCAGGGCAGGGGTAAGGGGCTGGGCTCAGGTCCTCTCCCGCTCTGGTTCTTGACACTGGAGGGCAGACAGGCTACAGTTGCTGTGGGGAGAACTTGCCACCATTGTGAGGTTCTGTTTTCTGCTGCCTTCTCCTACTGTGAGTGAAGCTCTGCTTGCAGTATCAGCTGTTGCACTGGGACCTTATTAACGCCCTGCCTCACTAGAAAGGACCCTCACCATCCCCTCGTGTGCCTCAGAGGAAAACCTGGGACCCTGTGCCCCCCCAAGGGAGCCTCTCGAGGCCCTGTTTAGGAGCCAGGCTGCCACTGCCCAGCCCCGCCACTGCTCTGGCTTATTTACTACACCACAACCCCTAAATTGCCTGCCTGCTGCGACACACTGCTACAGCTGCAGTTTCTGATATGCATCATTTGCTCCTCCAGGGTCTGCTCACCCCTTCACGGCTCCGAGGTTCCTGCTGCAGCCCGTTTTCACCATCCCTCCCGCCATGACCGTGTGAGGGAGCGGCGCTGCGCCACAGCGCCCCCTGGCGGCGCGGGGGACCAGCGCACCCACCCTGCCGGGCCGGGAGCCAGCAGCGCCCCTGGTGGCCGCGCCCGGAACTGCACCAAGGGGGAGCGCCGGCCGCCGGGAGCACCGGGACTGCTTCTGGTTCGGTTCGGTGTTACTGCCACGGCTGCTTGCTTGTCTTGTCACACATATAAATATTAGTGAAGAACTACTGTTCCTTTCCCCACATCTTGGCCTGAACACCCCATAATTTCAAAGTTATAATAACTTGGGGGGAACAGGGTCACATTTTCTCATTCCAAGGGAGGTTCCTGCCTTCCTTGGCAGATACCTGTCTTTCAAATCAAGACACCCAGCTAATCAGCAGGAACAGACCCAAAGATGCAAACCCCTAACAGAGATCCAAAATTTACGCTCAGCTGTATCCACTGAACTATCATCTATGCACACTGGACCTGTACATGTGTGAGTAAAGTGTTTCTAACCAGAGTTAATGATCAACATTTTTGTCTCTCTCTCAAGAATGATAATATTTTTTCCAGATGTTTAAACCTGGGCATTGGGTTGATTTGTCTGGTTTTAAGCCTTGGCCAGAAGAACCACTTCTGCATTGACACACAACTACAGGAAGAGAATTATTGCCTGACTAGCTGCTTCCAAATTTTCCCTTTTATCAGTATTTTTCCTCCCCCCCCCCTTCAGAAAAACAGATAAAATATATTGCTTCAGGTATCTCACAGGTTCTCAGATATCTCCAAATATCTCATACCCAAGAAAAAACATTAATTAACAAAGTGATTAGGGAAATATATACCTCAAAATCCACAATCCACACTATGATATCTACAATGCTTCCTATCTCAAAAATCATGCATAACTCTTTATAAACTAGCAAAAATAAGAAACTAAGAAGAATCTAAAGCAAACACTACAGCAGACACTTTTAGCTACTCTTTATCTAGAGCATGGCAACACTGAATCTGTGAATAGGCACCAGAAGCATGTAAAACACTCTGCATCTCATAAACCTCAGACTGACAAGCTCCTGTTCTCTCATAGAGCTCAATGCCCTTGATAGCAAAGAAAAATCACTGCCTCCTATGGCACTATCTGCAAAGGAGGAGCAGCCATGCAGTGCCCTCAAAGTCTGGGAAAACACAGTGCCAGCAGTGCCTGGTGTTGCCTAACATGATAGCTTTTCTACCAGTAGTTGTAATTAACTCTGGGACGATACAAAGATATAGCAGAACACACAAGTCACATGGAAGGACATTTCCAAAGCCTTACAGGTGACTTCTAGTGAGCAGCTTTTGTACACATATAAATCTAAGCCATAGTCAATGTGATATGAGCCTGCAAGCAAAGCCTTGATTTAGTCCTTTTAGATCAAAGCCCTGAGCACACTTCTCATGCACTAAAAAAAAAATTCTAAAACCCTGCTGCAAAAGATGCTCAGTGTTTGCAGACAGACCTTGTAGCCACCTGATCTGAGTTAGTGCCCACTGATGGACCCGAGTAGAAAGGGACATGATACAAGACAGGCTCATGCAAACCAAGTCAACCTGAGCTGCTGTGAGGGCAGCATACCCCAGTCCTTCCTCTAAACACAAGGAACCGGTGTAGCAGAACATACTGCACCACTCTAGGCCTGGCTCAGAGGCAGCCCACTGCATCCATTTATCAGCAATACACTGTTTGAACATTGATATCCCCATCCTCATTGTGCACCATCGGCACAAACACCAGCATTTTCTTTATGTTCTCACTAAAGGGACTTGTCCATGCACATATGTACATGTGTGTGCATGCTTGTGTTTATGCACAATCCCAGAGAAGACACAAGGATTTGGAGGATGGGGCAGCAGGGAGAGTTTCAATTGCGTCATGTTACACGACCATATTGCCAACTTTCAGGTTTATTTTCAACTCAAGGATGAAGAATTATCACATGCCAGTTAAAACCTGTAAGTTATGGATAGCTTTAAAGACATACTAGAATACATGAACAATAACAGCAATCACTTGACTAGACACAGATCATGGAATGGAGATCCTGGATAATAATTCAGTTCCTTTTCTTAAAGGCAAATCTTTAATTCTTGTGGTTTGAATAAATAGCTGGAGCAATAGTAAAGCTGAAAAGCTTTCATTCTCTCTATAATTTAAGGCAGATTTTGGACCAATGTCCTGAGTCTGCATCACAGCTCTGTAACCACAAAGCAGACCTTAAAAACTACCTGCTCAAGAAACATGTTCTACATCTTGATAGAGAATTTATCACTATTTTCTGTCTTCCCAACCATACAGGGAGTTTCTCTCTCCCCAGTCACACAAAACTGTGAAAATAACATAACCTCGCTCTTCCTCAACAATGTCCTTTAGTCCTAAAATAACAGTGCTGCAGTGAAAAGGAAAAAACAGAAAAGGGAAGTAATAAAAACTATAAAAAACCCCAACAACTACCAACCAACAAAAATTAACATACCCAAAAAAAACCAATGAAGAACACAACACAAACAAATAAACAAACAAACAAAAATGCACAAAAAAACAAGCTAAAGCATTTCTTTGGCATTTTTGCTTCCTGGCAAGAAAGATATTCAAGTAAGCCAAAAGGAGCATCTGGATTTGAAGTCAATATTGCACCAGAACATATGAAAACACCAATGCAGAAAAGTACAATGCCTAGATTACTAGAGGAAAATGATTATTTATGGGGTACAATAGCAAGAAAAGGTTTTGTTTTTCTTTATTCTCCAGTGCTTAGTTAGTTCTGTTGGCAGCTTCTCCTCAGTCTCTCCCCTTAAGCTTGCTTGCATACTTATTGCATCTGCTCCTCATTTAATGACCATTGTTTTGGTCTGTCAGAAGAACTACAACAAGTATCCAAATCTGCAAGATAAGGCAAATATTTTGACAATGCTGTGCATCTCATTTTCTTGGAGAGAAAGAATAAAGAGGATTTTCACTTTTCACATAACTTCACTGGAGCTCTTAATCAAAATGCTACAGAGAATCAAATAGCAGATTGAACATACTTCTAGTGACAAAATAAAGCATGCCATTTTGTTTCCGAGAGCTTGCCAATTCCCTGCACATTGCTATCACAAGAACTCAAACACAGGACTTTAAAATATCATTCACATCACATGGCAGCTGTTTCTAAGCTGAGAAACCAACAGAGCCAGGGAGCAACAAATGACAACTAAATGGTAATGTGGGCTATCAGGAGGCTCTGGGGGGGGAAGGAAAAAAATAAAAAAAAAAAAAAAGGAAAGAAAGAAAGAAAGAAATGCTGGTACCAATCCTAGGTTTTTATCCTGGGAGTGTTGGTTGTTCTCTCTGTTGAGGTTTTGTTTGACTCACTGCAATAGCAAATATTTATAAAATGTAAATTTACATGCAGATGTTAGACCTCAAGTCTTATGTCAACACTAACATTGCAAGTAGGACCCTGCATATATTCTAAAGGCAAATACAACCAGCCCCAACTCAAATCATTACAGACTGTAGATCAAGCCTGGATCAAGCAGAGCTACAATTTATATATATTACTACAGGATCTGGACTTTAGGAAGTATATTGAGAAGCCAGCAGTAGCGGTTGCTTGGCAGTAAAGGAGAGCTCACTTAACACACTCATGGAGAAGCAGGAAAGTGAATGCTCTGAAGAGGGATGAAAACCAGGGCCACAAGTTTTACGAGGAATTGGTGTCTCACAAATCTTACATGTTGTTCAGCTTTTCAAGGGCTGCTTTACTCTCACGTGTCTCTCCCTAGCCTAGTGCTTCTGGAGCTCTGAGTTTAGGCCAGCTGCAAGGCAGTCAACAAGTTAAACATCCCAAATGGCAAATAAGGATACTCCTCTGTGCTGTTGCCTCTGACAGGCCACTTGCAATGCTGTCAGGGAAAATAATCCTCTTGGGACAAGGTGACCTAGTGGCCTCTGTAAGAAACACCCCATTAAGGAGCCAAACACACAAGGAAATTCGTTAAGCTAGGAACTTGCTTTTACTTTCAGTTCAAAGAGCTCATCTGGGGAATCAAAAGCAGAGAGGCCTTTTCCTCACAGAATTTCAGAACCACCTCTGTTCAGCTTGCAAATCCTTCTACTCAACTTCTGGCAGGGAAAGAATTATTTACTGTAAGGAGATGTCTTAGTTTGGTACTACCCACATTTTCTGAATCAACTGACAGCTATTTTAGACATGCATGAAAAAACTTTTGCTCTGAACACTTCACAGCCAGCCAAGAATATATACAAGAATACACACAATTTTCTTTTGCACTTCTTTTACACCTTTCCATCTTCATTACAAGAGAGCTTTTAACTAAAAGAGCCAAGCTTGCCCAAACTCACCTACCTAAAAAAAAAATTACCATGGAAAATAATTCCTGTATTTTTCCCATTGGATGGTTGGTGTTACCTCAACAGCAACCTGGGAAACACATGCTGACCACCACAGCTGGTAGCCACAATTTTCTATGGTTCCAGAAAGTGTCTGGTGCAAGGGCTTGAGTAAGGACAAAAATGATCCTCTCAGTTAATCCCTGCCATCACACGTGACAAGCCAGTTGGTCACTGGTTCCTTCCACGCTTCGATCACATTTCCATGAAACAGGTCAAGAGAGACTGTTTTAATATTTATAAACAATTTCTACACCCAGTGTGTGCTATGCCAGGCTCTGAGATAGTGGAATACAGAAAAGATAGTCTTCTGACTAACTACTAGAACCTTAAAACTTCAGAAATGGCTTTTGTATTCAGGCAGTCTGTGGGAGCCAGGACTGCTGGAGCAGCTGGAAAGGCTCCAACCCTCAATTCCCCCTTTCTTTGTGTCCAGCACAGCTACGGCAACCTCTCAACCCCAGGGAGCCCGGAATTTCAGCTTATAGGCTGGGGTGTTTTGCTGTTGGGTTGGTTTTTTCTTGCTTAGGGGGAGGCTGTTTTTAAAGAAACGAACAACATTCTTCAGGTTGGTTTGCACCTTCCTCTCTTACTCAATGATACTTTTGTCGTGGTGACAGGTCAAATGTATGACGATGACAGGAGTAGATGAAGTAGTTCAGCTCCCTTTCCTTTTCTTCCTTAACTTTTACTGGTACGACTGAGTCACTGCAATGCAAGACCAGAAAAGTCAGAGATGATTCAGTCTCAGATCTGGCTCGTGCTCTCTTTCACACCGTGCCCTTCTGCTACCATAACACAAACTGAACGATTAAAAAGAAAAGAGGCTGATCTCTTCCAGTATAAACACTCCTTCTGCTTGGCCAGCTTCCCTGCAAAACAACTTTTTCTCTAATTTCACTGAATCTTGCATCACCATCATGCCTGTCTTGTAACTGCGTTTGTCTCTTATCTGTCCATCTCCATTGTTTTTCTGCACAGGATTTTAATGATTTCTTCAAAGAACAGATGCAAGCGTAACAATCTTTCCCGTCCTTTCAATTTGACACATGCTTAATGTCACCCTTTTTTTTTATCAAAGATAAAGGACACATTCAACTTTTTTTCTTCCTCCAATCATCTGTTCTCCCCATGGCAATACTTGATCACTTTATCTTTCTGGTGCCCACTATCTTCCCTTCGTGTCTCCTCTATTCCTTTGTCATCTCTTTTGACTCTGATCCAAGCCAAACCTTAATCTTTTCCATATTAGAAATACTGACTTAACTTACTATTATCACCTTGATGCTCACAGATTTTTACTGCCAAGGACTCTTGCACTCGTGCTCTACAGGAACTGCAAAATGAATTCTCTGTCACATGGACCAAGCCTGGAATCAGTGCAGACTCTGATTCACAATTCAGAATCAATACTTTGCAGTTCCTCTCCTCAACCTGTCAGTCATCTTCAGTGTAGCCAACTCTGCTACTTATCTTTCAATAACATCCTTCAGCTTCCAGGTTTGGTTTTTACTCATGCATCTCATTTGCATTCTCTTGGAAATCTCCTATCTTTCCATGGGCTTACACAGCACTGCTCATTTCATTCACAACATATATTTAGCCACCAGCTCTACCAATTTCTTAACACCATATCCATCCATCCTACTCTCTCTGCTTATGGCTGCATTGCCACAAATTCATCTCTCACAATCTCCCTTTCCAAGCTGTTCCATTGCCTCTTACATGGTTCACTACAGACAAACACCAGGCTCATAAATCACACTGCCAGTGGTAACACACCATCTTATTTCACTTACCCTGGGTTTAGAATAAGGGCCTGGGTCCAAATCCTGTGAGTATTAACTTATGGCTTCATCAAGAAGCTGTCTCTTAATAGTGAACAAGGGGTTCTTCACAAGTCAGAAAGCAGAGCTTGGCAGCTCAGCTGCCTGCAGGTGTACAGAACATGCTCAGAGTTAGGAAGGAAGAGGGAAAAGCTACAAAATTTGAAACAAATAGGGCTAAAGAAATTCTTAAAAATGCAATTAAGCTAGTGAGCGTTGAGGAGGCCCTCTAACCATAGCACCTTGTAGGTGAAATTTCAGCCACATCCAATCAACATTTTGTCAAGGGGCCACAAATTCCATTTTTTCTCCTACATCTTCTCTAGCACTTTGACCAGTGGGACAGCCTGTCTCATCCAGGATAAACAATCTCACCTTCCTAGAAAGAAGCTTCTGATTTTTTCTTCCTCCATAATTGCTTTCATGATTGTGGTTACATACTCTTCCTGGTGGCCTTCAGCCACAGCGGTCTTCCTCCCAAATTAAATACCAGTAATAACAGTGAGAGGAGCAAAAAAGAGGAAGGACTGCCCAGTGGCTTTTCAGCAAACTGACTTCAATACTGGGGCATCTCACAAGTAATTTCCATTTTTTCCTCAGGTAAACTGTTCCCTTATATTTTCCCTTATACTATCTTAAAAATATATCTCCTTGAATATCGGACACTCTAGGTTTCATCTCAAATCTCACCTTCATTTTTCTCATTTCACTCATATTCAGGATTTTTGTTTATTAGGTTGCTGGGTTTTTTTTAAATCATATATTTATGAGTGCACTTTTTCAGAGCACATCTTTCAGCACATTAGAGTGATGGGTGTTATTACCTTCATGCTAAAAGCAATAAAACTCTAACACAGATTTAAAACCATCACATAAGATGGAGCAAAACCAGCAGCTGACTAACAGTCATCCCTGAATTCCCTGATTTCTAACTGATTAATGACTTGCATGCAGAAATCCCTACTGACTTACTGTCCATATACTAGTAAATAAATGTTTTTTCATGTTGAATACAGCAAACAGGTTGTAAAATCATGATGAAACTTTTACACTGTGACACTGCCATCAAGAGCACTCCTGGCATTTTGAACTAATTTTACAGTATGACACCAAACTGCAGTATAACAAAAACTGTTTCTGACTGTTCCTTTATTTTCAGGCATCTAAGTAGAGCTGACCATTTTCAGATTGTTTCTACTAAAAATGAATCATGCTATGGACAAGAGCATCTTCAAAGCTTTCATTTGTGAAAGGGGAAAAAATGGTGTTGGAAGCAGTTTCAAAGCATCCATTTCCCTATGCTTGTTTTTGTGACAGAAGAGTGCACAGACTTGGTCAGCCACAGGAAATTATTTGGATATCTTGGGGGCTAGGAAAGCATCAAGATGGCTCTGTAGAGAATGCTAGAAACACATAATACAACTCTTGCTGCAGCTTTTCTTCCCATGAATGTGTTGAAGCACATTATTTTTCTATGGCCAACCTAGAAAATTTTTCCTGAAAAAGCTTCTCTTTTCAGTGCCCTATAACTTGTTTCCTATTAAAGGGGATTTTGCTGGAATGGTTTTAAAGGAGCCCTACAAAATTGTTTCACTCTGGAAAGACTGCACAGATGCCCCCACATTCACCTGAGTAGCTTTGGAAGCAGCAGCATTAAGGAAGTCTGTCCTTATTTATGTTGACATTTCCACCACCAGTATGGATCAGCTTTATTATCTACGACACGAAATGTGCCTGGGAAGAGAGGTACAAAATTAGGGGACATTCAAGGTACTTTCTTTAAGTAAAAGAGGCAATATGTAGAGTGTTTACCTCACAAGTGCTTTCACAGAGTTAGTTTAGAATAGTTTAGCTTCAGATTCTATTTGTCATATGCCATGATGTTAACCTATAGTATCTCCTGATGAAACTCTAACAGGTTCAAATTCTACTGATTTTGCTCAAAACTTATTTTTATAGGGACTGCACAACACCATTGAGAGATTCTGGCAGACTAAGAGACTGCAGTGCTATCCACAGAAAAGCAAACAAAAAGGTAAAGGTAAAATCTAAAACCTCCTTTACAGCTCTGAGCTATAAGACTTGAGAAGTCCCTGGCCACTCAGCCATTGAAAACTTTTGACAAAAGTAGAATCTGGAAGTGTATGTGGAGAGGTGATTGCTATGACAGTTAGTTGGTGTCCTTCCCATCTGAATCTGATTTAGATGAACTTGAACCTCAGCAAGAACAAAGCGAGTACAGCCGAATTCCACACAGGTATCAACGCTGAATTTATTAAGTTGCTTGTGTGAGCAACTCCGCATCCCAAGTGAGAACAATTCCTGGCACCACCCATGCAAATGTTTCACTCCAAGAACTCCTCATAGATAGTTTTCGCTATGTGCTACACAGAAATTTTTAATGCAAAAAGCAGGAGCAGATGGTGTACCTAAACCTGACCTCTCCACTGCAGGAAGGAAAAGAAGTAAGCTTGCCCTGAGTGTTGTCCTCACCTCCTCCATGCTGTTCCAGAGAAGGAGAGGATGTCTGGCTGGGCTTGGTGCTGCCTGTCGTCTTTACATCACATTCACTGTCAAGACAAAACCAGCACTTCTACAGCAAACACTTGTCTTTCCAGCAGGACTAATGCTAAGAGGGTTTGACTTTAGGCTGTCTAGTAAGATCCAGAAAATATATCCTCCATTTTTAACTTCCCCATTTCTAAGTCTGTTTCTTCTCATTTCTAGAACACTTTGGAGCAAGTGTCAGGGGATGGAACTCCTTCAATTTTTTAACAGGCATAGAAATAAAAAATGACCTGGAGGTTTCATCTGTGTTTTCCCACTGACCTGTGGCATTTTTTTGGCCATGTTGCTTTGTGTATCAAAGCAAAAGGGGAAACAAAGCAAAGAAATGTAAGGTATAAAGCAATACAGATTACCAGTTTGGGACACATATTTACCACCACACACAGAAATACATATTTGGGAGTATCATCAGGCCAGAAGCAATAAGGAAGAGGAAAATGGACAGATCACACTTTCAAGACACATTTTAAAAACCCAAAACAACAACAACCAAAAAACATCATTAAATAATAATGATAAAAAAAAGACAGACCGACATGGACAAATGACATGGACAGGGAAGGGCTGTTTTCTACTAGAAATGCTTTTATTTTCACACAAGGGCTACTTTTCTTCCTGTAAAAATCTCCAGTGCATCAAATCCAGGGAGCCAAACCTGCTTGTGGTTATTCTGCTCAAGAGGAAGGAACTGCTCATCTGCACAGCTTCAGAATTTCTCTAGTCCCAGGCTGTGGGCGAGTCTGACGTCAGTCCCAGTGTGAGCCATAAAAACCCCCTTCAACAACCAACACTCTCCTGTGTGGGAAGCCTACAGCATTATTTTAAGCAAGGACCCAAGATTACCCTGGTGCTTTCTGGCAATATTTATCATAGAGGCAGGAATAGGGCTGAACCCAGAGGAAATACATGTGTGTCCATCTCAAATACATCCACGTGATCGCCACGTGGGGAACGGAACATTCAAAGGGGATGGACACATCAAGCTCCCCACACCCTCCAATCTGTCCTAGGATCACCACTGCTGTCCACTGTCTCAATATAAATGGTTCTGCTATAATAAGGAAATCTTATCTTCACTCTGAGAATAAATGTGACATTTCTGCAATATTCTGACAATGGGGGCCCTCAAAAAAAAAATCTTCATTTCTCGTTGTAGGCAAGTTCTCTCCAGACCTCTATGTATTTAATTCACAGCCCTGACATGTATTTTACCCAGAATACTCTCATTTTCTAGAAGTATTTTGATGAGAGATCCTTGAAGAGACTTTTATTTTGCTTTTGCTAGGTGGCCAGAATGGGTTTCAAGCTACATTAACAGCAGTAACAATAATGCCACCACAATGTCTCACAGCATCTTCCTTTACGAATGAAGTTGAAGCCATGCTTTCTTTTTAAACAGCAGATTTTTTTATATAACTGTCATTGCACTTGAAAACACCTAATTGAGGCAGTTAAGTATGAATATAACCCATACACAATGATACAACTCATACCTATGATTTAAAAGAAAACTACTGCCTGCTTACCTTCTAAATCATAACTCCTTCTTGTAAACTGAAACCCACATTTTATTCTTAGAAACATCCCTACCACTCCACTTAAAATCAGTGCTGAGAAATCAATGTGTCTGTACACTCATGTTGGTTTAGAGAACTGAATTGACGTATCACAGTGCAATGAGTTTACTTTAAAAACAGACACTCATCAGTTGCTGAGGATTTTAAGTCTTCCAGACTAAAGGCATTCTAATTTTTAAAAAAAAGACATGTAAAAACCCAACAAACAAAAAAAAAAGCACCTTAGAGTAAACTTAACTGAGATCTACCTCTCTCATACAGTCCAACCTACACTTCAATTTCTACCAAAGGAGAAACAAATACAGAGACCATCACATACCTTTTAAAAGTTCCCCAATTAATTTCATAAGTAAAAATCAAGAGAAGCCCCAGCTCAACAATACACTTAACTGGTACTGAATTTTAAACACAAACTTTATAGCAGTATCCTTCATTTCACTATTGAAAACATTTAAACTCGTGCTTAAAACATAAGCACCTACTATAAAGTGCTTTATTTAAACTTGGATTATATACCGGCATAAATTCCAAAAGGCCGAAACCGACTTTCACAGGAGCTTGGTAACTCCACAGGCAGATTATGAGCCTGGCAGAACAAGATTTCAAGGAGCTTTGGAAACATAATTTCTAATTTTTTTCCCCCAAGTAAGCAAAGGTTCAGGTTTGTGCTGGCAGGAGCAGCCCAGAGCGGCACGAAGAGAGCGCAGCCCTTGGTCACTGCCCCGGCCGTGCTGGGGGCTCGGGAAGGCGCAGTGCGAGTCCGGCACGGCGGGGATGGACGGCGGGGATGGATGGACGGCGGGGATGGATGGACGACTGCGGGGCACGGCTGCGGGGCACGGCTGGATAGCAGAGATGCGGGGCACGGCTGCGGGGCACGGCTGGATAACAGGGCTGCTCGGAGCTGGCGGAGCGCTGTCACCTGCCCGGTGCACCAGGGTGGCTGTGCCACCTAGTGATGTTTGGCATGTACTGTACCGAGCCACGCTCGGCCCGGCTCCAGCTCCGAGCGCCCTTCGCTCGCCCCGCGGCCGCTCGGGGCATTCTGTGACCGGCACAACGGGAAAAGGAGCAGGCGGCAGCCCCTCTCCTCCGGCTCCTGAGCCACAGAAACAACTCTTATGCTTCCCAGCCCACGGCAGATGCACAGGACAGCCTCCATCAACCGCGAGCGACCGAGGCAGGATCACCAGCTACTTCAGAACACCGGTATTATCCCAGCAGCTACCTGGGGCTTGCTTTCTTCTCCTCACACACTGAAGAGTTTGTCTTCTACACAAGAGGTAACTACTTTGTTTAAATTAAAAGAATTATGAAAGCCTCCAAGTTGCTGGCTGGTGCCCATCAAACCCAACATGTTCAATAGTGTTTTTTGTCCGAAGAGATCCTAAATGAGCTTACAAGCAAATGTAGAGCAATAACCGTATCAGAAAAGCACATGGAAAGAATTAACACACAAAATCTGACAAAATCTCTAACTGCTCATCTAAATTACAAACTGCTCTGGTAAGAACACAGCAGCTCTTTAACACATGACACACCATGCCAGCACCACAGAAACCCAGCTACTGCCCAAGCCTTGCTGTTCCTTAGCTAAAGCAAGAGGTGAAAGCTTCCAGGGAAGGAGACTAAGGTCACAGGAATTCAAAGAAATTAAGCTACTGATCACTTAAAATCGAATTAAATCAAAACTGAAGTGTTCCAGTGGTATCACACACTTGGTAGCTAGGCCATTGTCCACACAGGCTGCCTGTCTGCTTCCAAAATAACAACTTTACATCATGAGTTCCAGGCTTCTCCCAGCAGCACGGGAGTTCCCTTATGCAAACACTGACACACCACCTTAAACATCTGGCAAAATGACAGATACAATCATCTTCCTCTGACACAAAGGTAACAGCAAAAGAAGAACCAACAAAGCAAGGACACAATCTCGCTGTACACATCAGGCACATCTTGCTTTCTAGATGCTCAGGAGTGCTCTCGGTGTGCTCTGTCCACCTCCTGTGCTTGCCTGCAGCCCCAGCAGGTCGCTGTGGTTCAGTAAGGGCTGTTCTGAGGCAGGGACTCAGAGCACATACCACCCTTCCGTTTGCACAGCTATAAGCTCATTTTATGTTGGAACAATTAGTGTTAAGACACTGATAAGAATCAGCCATTACATGCACATAAGGTACAATAAAAGTGACAGGCTGGACCATAACCTTTTAGCATTAGAACCTGCCAGAGTTTACGACCTTTCAGCCAAACAGTAAAATGGCAATGAGCTGTTGTGATACACATTTTAATACACTCTTACAAAACCTACATCCTCTTATTAGAAGTGACGGGAAGAGGATTTTTAAATGGCCTCATTATCACATAGTGTACACAGAAACTGTTACAGTCTGAACAGTAAAATGAACTCCTTTGTTGAATTACTTCAAACTCTTGACTAGGTGGATTTAAAATAGCACTCGCGTGTATGCCTAGCACCTCTACCTCTTTATTTGCTGCTAAATGAAGACAAAACCAGGCAGCTGAATAGAAGTTAGCCCTTATTCCAGGGCTATCAATAGAATGCAATTGATTAAAAGGGGGGAGAGAGAGAGACATCCTGTAACATACTAAATTTAGCCACAGTAACCCACAGACATTTCTCTGAAATGCCAAGGGGCTTGGGAAGCTAAACTCCTCATCAGGTATCCCTGAGGCACTTGGGTCCCTGAAGCCACTGCAGCAGAACTGCAGACAAACTTTGGAGCCTAAGCTGCTCTGCTGTTTACAGCTTTGTTTCTTTACATCCTTTCCACTTCAGCTCAGTAGCAATCCAATTTTTAATTTCAGCTGTGCCTCAATTATGGTCCTTCTCGAAGTTGACCATGACTTCCCAATTGTTTTTTCTGCCCTCAGCTTTCACACACCAATTAGATACGAAATGCTCTCCAGCTGCACCTTCAGTTCACACACAATTAGGGGATACACAGAAAAGCAGGGCTGCCTGGTGACAGAGAATTTCCTGTGTTAAAACGGTAGGAAACGTGACAGATCCTTAAGAGCACAGTTTGACAAAGCACATAATCCCAGCCTCTCCTACACGACAAATGTGAGGACACTGAGTTACCTGACTTCTCACTGCTCACTTGCAAGAATTACTTGTGGGGGTAAGAGGAGGCAGAGAGCATCGAGCTCAGCAAGCAATTAAATTACTTATCTGAGTTCTGCTAAAGAGAAGGAAAAGTGGAGAAAGGTCACCTCCTTTTCTTAGTGCCCTCACTAAGTCTAAAGGTTTCACTGTAGTAAGAGAAAACAGAAAATACACCTATTTGGAAATTGTTTTTAAAAAAACCCATAAATTTAAAACATCTTCTATCTCTTATTCCTTCAGCATGTGTCCATTCAGAAGTCTTTCAAATGCACTAGTTGTGGTATGATTGATAAACAAGCATTTTTCTCCAAACTGAAGAACCTTTTAGAAAAACAGATTTCTTACTCAAGATAATGTTTGAAAACCACTACATTTAGCTTTCCCCAGTCACATTTACTACATCCACAAAGATATTAAAATCCCCATACAAAGGTACAGCATGCCTCAAGACACAGGTCTTGAAGGGAAGGAGAAGAACCAACAGTAAAACTGTTTCAAAAACATTACTCCACAGTTCATTCCAGAAATCAGAACCAAGATTCAGGATTATTCAAGATCTCCAAAAGATTTGTATATAAGTGTTTGTCTCCCTTCACATTCATCTTTCACAAGACTGAACATCAAATTAGGGTCTCATGCACAAGTAGGTAAAGGTATTGCTGGTAGATGTAGTGCTATTTAAAGTATCCATAGCAATCCTTGTTCTCTGTTCTCCCCAGGGAGTGGAGGGCAGAGCCTTCCTGCAGGAGGGGTTGTGCTCCCACGAGCACCCAAAGCACACGGTTGGTTATCGAGTGCTTGTAGCTGCAGCAGGAGCTCGAAACCAGCCCCTTCTCATCCTTCTGAAACCATTCTGGGTGCATCCTTGAAAAGGCATTGACTTTAATGGTATAAAATTCAACAAGACTTGAAATTAACCTTTTAGTGAATCTTTCACATTCGATGTGAAATAACAGAGCAAGTTGTGATGTGACATTTTTGTAGGTGAAAACATCAAAGGCAGCCCTGCCACAGACTGATCTACCTTTGAACACCCAAGGGTATCTGAGACTGCCAAGTCTCTGTAGACTAGACAGAGAGAAAGAAAAAAGGAAGAGAAAGAGATCTGAGATATTCCACTATTTAAGGTGAAGTCATTTTAACTAGGATTTAATTCAATCTTTTACACTTTGTTACTGCTGGTGGTTTTTTAATACACAGTCAAAAGAGAAGATCAGGATAAAAGGAAAAGAATATTATTTCTGACTGTCAGGCCATAATAAGGCATAAATACATGAAAATTTAACTGGCATCACTTATTCTTTCCTTCCTCTTTAGCATTCTTGCCTTAGGAATTTCTTTCTATTGGAGTTATGCAATAAACAAACCAAAAAAATAAAAAAAAAAAAAATGGAAAAAGGAAAGAGCAATATCAGCCTTTCAAAGGGCTGCAGAAAAGGTAAGCACCTGTCTAATAACTCAAACAACTGCATTAATGGACACTGGCCACTCTTGCCCTTTCTTCCAAGCATATACATTAAATGCTCTCCTGGTGTTGAGACTGGGGGTTTGTTGGAGTGAAGTCCCTCTTAAAAGTACTCCTAGTGAAATGCAGTGCTGACCCTCGTGTGCTCTGGCATAACCAGAAATGCCAGCCCAGCTTCTGGCCTGCAGCTCCCCCTGTGCTAAGGGGGCACCTTTGGCACACCCAGCCATGCCAAGCCCCTGACCCAGAGAGCCATGACCAGTGAACTCATGAGAAATTCAAGTTGTTGTTATCAAAATGGTGCACTACTGGATCCTATGAAGTTACAAAGCACATCCAGTGATAAAAAAAATAACCTTCATTCTTAGGGTTCTCCTTCAGAGTGAAAATACCAAATGTGAGATGTTGAATCAAACCACACAGCCCATGAGCCATTATGTTTCGGGTGCTAGAGCTGGGTTTTGGCTCTTTGCTTTAGAATAAGGCTTTTCTGCTCCACCTGCAGCAGAAACCAGGTCAGTCAGCTCAGAGGGACCCTGGGCTGGTCCTCCTGGCTCTGCTTGAGTGCTACAGCAGAGCAATCTCAGGCCACCTGCATCACCTTTCAGCACTAAAGCCATGAAGAAAACTGTACTTTGACACAGAAAGAGGTTAAATTTTCCAGGTATGGCACCTGGCTAGGAAGCCAGCACCTCTTTCTGCTAATAGGTGAAGTGCCTTACTTAAGGAAATGTCTATGGGGGAAGGGAAGGGATCATAGCCAAAACAGGTTGAGGAGAAGCTCTGAATATCCACAGGAGACCATACAGACAGGAAAGAAAGAAATGTGACACCCTGCTTCTAAAGTTGAAATTGTAGCAAGGTTATTAAACCATACACTCTCTGAGAAGCAGCACACTCCCTAAGGAATTTATGGCAGAGTGCTAAACAGCAAACCTGAGGGCAGCCCCTAATTTTGCTTGGATTTGAGTCACAGACTGACTTTCTGAACAGTGGAAGCCTGCACAAGAAAACAAGAGTCCACATTTCTCACTTTTGGGCCAGGACAGATTGCCTGGTAACAGAGAGATCTTCAGAGAGAACAAGAGAAGAACGTAACACACAAATTACCTCCACACCAGTATCCAAACCCAGCCTCCCAGAGACAGCAGCACTTGTGTCTGACATGTACTAATGGCATTTTGATACCTAAGGCTATTAGAGAACATGCCAGAAAGTAGGGGGAGAAGAGACTAAAGAAAGGGAAACTTGCTACTGACTTCAAATTAATAACAACTTCTTCATAAAGAATAATCCCAGCTCAGCTGTGCCTGAACTTCTTCACAATCCAATGTTTTACACAACCTGTGAGGAGCCTTGACCAGGAGGAAATCTCTCACCTCCATCCAGAGCAATGTGAAATGAAGTGAACCACTTGAAAAACTCAAGAATTCTTAAAGGCCTCTTTTGTGAATCAGCTTGAATCTATTTGAACTTATCTTCAAAAAGATCCTGAGATCTCACATAATGGGGAATATTAGATATATGATACAATTTCTCATGGCTCTTTGACAGTCACTAAGAGACAGTGGAAGAAAGACAACTTGGAAGCGAGCTGAGATACAAAGCCATAGATGAAGTTGCTAATTCTCACCCAGCTTCCTCCTACACATTGTGGTATCTTGACCTTGATTTCATCTCTATCAATGATAACTTCAATGCAGCAAAGATTTTTCTGATGGTTGCTTTTTTTCTCAGAGTCTGTGATGCCACAGTAGAGGTAGGATATGGTTTCATGCATTAAAAAGCTGAACAGTTAAGTTTAAGATCAAATCTGTCAGTTTTTATCCTACTTGAACAGAGCTGTGACATTTTGAAAAAAAAATTCATTTGAAATGCTCATTGATGCACCTGTGAAGCTCTCAAAATCATCTTAATAGCTAGGTGTTGACTAGGTGGATTGGAGCAAAATCAGCAAACTCCCAGCAGCAGGGCACAGACTCTGATTTTCACCAGACCTCCTGAATCACACACCAAATCACCAGCCAAGGTTCCTACCATTTGCATGAGTTCTTTTTATTGCACAACAACTGGAATTGCAGCTTACTCTTATCTGCTCCTCTAAACTGCCTTTTCAGCTTTCCTCTTTGGAGGAAGAGTTACTAAAAAAACAACAAAAAAAACTCCCACAAACAAACAAATGAAAAAAAAGAAAAGCAAACTCCCCAAAACACAGCAAATAAAGGACTTTATGACTCAAGCCACATTTCCAATGAATCAAAAATTTAGTATCATAGCACACCACAATGGCAACAACTTACCAGCACAGGATGATATGATCAAGGACGGAATTTTTCTTTATGTCCCATTTTCTCTTAGCACTCTCTGAGAAAGGACTGTTATGTTTTTATGTAGCTGCATTGCCAAATTGTAAGAAAAAGGAGAAAGAGAGGCCTGGCCATGGCCCAGAGCTGAGTTTCTGAGGGCTCTCCCCACCACGGGCAGGGCCCCAGGTGAGGCTGGCCAGGACCATCAGCACCATCAGGGCTCTAATTGAGCCTAACAAGCATCAACTGGCATCAAATCCATGGAGGAGACAAACACCAGGGATCTGCTCTGGAGCAGTGCTCAACAGAAACTTCTGCTATATGACACTCAATGTGTGCAAGCTCCTACTGCACTTGTTCCAGAAAGAGACTAAAATAAGGCTTGTGAAAGCATAAACCAGCTTCCTTGATACATATCAAGCCCCTTTCTAGCTTATTTTGAAATAAAGGGAAAAAAATAAGAAAAAAGAAATAACAAAGATATGAGGATTTTATCAGGCCCTGTTTTGGGGGGAAAAAAAACCAGAAAAATAAAAGCATTTGGGTTGTGAGGGGGAAGACAGAAATGAAGGCACCTCTGATGCATTTGGGTATCAGGAATGGGAATGTGTGATTAGACAGTAATGCCAAGCAACACTCCTGCACTCCTAAAAGCCTGATGTCTGATGATATACAAACGAGTGCACACTAGCAAAATATTTTATTGATGCCTTTTACCCCATTACTTCAGTCCCCAGGGTCACTGCTCAGAGCCAGACTGACACAACAACACACAGCAAAACACAGGCCCAGCAAAACATTTTACAGGCCCCAATCCTAGGAATACAAATTGTGCTCAGGCACTGTGGAAGATGTTGCTGCTCTTCTCAGAGCCACACCTCTTCCAGCAATTTAATAGATGGCACAGTAGCCAGGGGAATGGCTCTTCCTGCTACAGATTAAAACTCTGCCTCTAGTGCTGTGGGCAGGTTATGGCTCTGCCAAAATTTCTGAAGTAACTGGTGATTTGCAATTACCAAAGGCTAACTGGGAAATGGACTGCTTAATAGAAACCTTTTAAGAAATCTTTCCCACTTATGAAAATTGTGCTATTGGAGGAGCTTCTTGAGCGTATGTGGGCTTCAGTGACCAAATAATTTAGTGGGAAGAGAGGGACAAAGCAATAGAAATGGATAGTGCAGGGACATTCCACTGTAGAAAAAGAAGGAATTTTCACACGTTTATAGCAGGTACACTCAGAGGAGGTTCTACTGATGAACCTGCTTCTTCTATTGCAGGCCAGAGACTGCAACACACAATACTGGAGTAGTTAATTTAACTGTTTTTTACAGCCAGAGACACTAACCTGACAAAGAACAACAGTTCATAACATACTGTGGCCTAAGATACATTTCTTTCTGGAAGTGTGTCTGAAGATAACAATAAAATGACTAATAACTAGTAGATAGTTTAGATTCCAATATGATAACAATAAACCATTCCAAGAAAAGGGAAGTTACTAAATGTTCAAATTTCTGAGCAGGACACTCCTGCAATCCGTTCTCTCCTGCTCATGCACTGGGCTGAATGCACTTCACTCCCACACTACATCCATGGGCATGGACTTGAGCAGAGGCAACACCAGGCAGTGCTACTGCTCCAGAACATGCAGATCTGCAAATCCACAGCCCAATTCCTCCCTTTCTACTTGTGCAAAATTTCCACTGGGAGACAAGAGACACACTGAGAAAACCTGGGCTTGTGGCAGCTCTGAGTTTGTATGAATCCAGCCACACAACATCACAGACAGGCTTTCCACACCATACTGATTGTGTGCATTCCCTCTGTCTTTCCAAGAACCTGGTCCCTTTGGTGGTTCAACAGAACAAAAGAGAACTAGAGATACAAAGAAAGATTTGTCAAAGATTGTACAACAGAAAACCTCCACGGGTTGTTTGAAGAATGATGAAAAGAACATTAGAGTGAATAGCATACATGTCCTCAATGCGTTTAATGCCTGCTCAGTTTAAAGAAAAGGTGTCGTTTTGTTGCTGAATTGATATAAGCATTAGCCTTCACTTTTGTCTCCTCAATTCTGTGTAGACATTCCTTAACTAAGAACTAGCTGTGGGCTGGTACAGCAGAGAAAGACAAAATCCCAATTTACCTGAAATATCATTTTGATTAAACGCAAGATCCAATTTACCACTGGGATATGCCTCGACTCACACACACAAGTAGCAAGTGCATTTAAATGTTTGCTTTAAGTCCAACTTCTGTCTGCCTTTAGCTTTGGAGAAAACTGGTCTTCAATAATAAAGCAGAAGAATGCTACAGTCCTTCAAGAGAGCCCAGGATTTCTCAAAATTACAGAATGAAAAATCATGACAGTCTGAACTAGCTCTCAGTCAACAAGAGGATTTTAATGCTGGTTTGAACTGCTAATCAGAATCCTAAATCTCTGGGACAAAGATGGAAAAAGCTAGAAAAGTCTAAAAAGCTTTATTCTGCCATATAAATGGGGTCTCTGAGGCTTGCTTAGATCTAGGTACTGAGTGTATGCCTTCCAAGACTCCATCCCCAGAAAAAACACAAAAGAACTCTCAGTGTCCACTGTCAGCATGAAGTCTGTAGAATGGGATATTCTTATTGAATAAGCTGGTAGTAAAAAATATAAATCAGGAATTAATGACATCAGGACTTTCTCTGGAAACTGCACTGTGCAAATTAGAAAATTTCACAGTGTAACATAATTCCAAGAGAGGCACTGACAGAGGTGCCATTCTCCTACCATGTTTTCAATAATCATTTTCCATTTTCTAAACAGACCATATGTAGTAAGCAGAAACTCCTCTGTAGGCAAAGCATTAGCATCAGTACAAGATCAGCCATTCCATTCCAGGGTACTTTAATACAAGAGAGATGATTTACAAGGCTCAACACACGTGGGTGCTTTCTGCTGTTTCAAAAAGTTAGCAAAGCTGACTGCTGTCTGAAAACAGCAGATTTGTTAGAGAATTTTTCACACATCAGTTTTAATTTAGAATAGTCTGCCACCAGAGGAGCCACACAGACAAGAGGGAGCATACATCCTTCAAAAGCCATCCAACTGCTTAATGGGAAAATAATACTGAACAGCAAATTGCCCCCCACTGGAGGTACCAGTAAGCACCCAGCCACCAGCCTCTCTCCAGAGTGTCCACAGGCACCCAGAACAAAGCCAGACCACCCCAGCAGTGGCTTGGGCCATCCTTGTGCAGTGTGTGCAGGTGTCTGAGTGCACAGATTTCCAAGGAACAGCTGCCTGGGCCATTCTGTAGTTCCATGCTGCAAGGAGTCCTCAAAGTCAACTAGCAGAAAAGATATCGTGGAAAACTAATGTTCTTGGTCTTGCACTCCATCTCCTCTTCCTGCTGTACTGCCACAAATCAAGAACAGGCACTGATACTACATTAAAAACTCCAGATGCAGGTGGCATGATATATTCAGGGCTTACCTACACTTATCATAGAATAGGGCAAAAAAGCAGGGAAGAGAAAAAGAATTAATTCTGGAAGTATAAATGGCATAGACAATCTATGAGCCACTCCCTTCCGGGGAGTTACTGCTCCTGTCATTAAGGTCTAGATACACAGCACAGAGGTGTCACCAGCCTGACCAAAGCCAGGCTGTCAGGTAGGGCAGAGCAGCACTGGAGCAGGGTCTACAGCACATCTCCAGGCAGTTCTCTCACTTTGTCTCCCTTTGGTTACCTGCATCCTTTGTTTCCTTTTTTTAAAAGAACAGATGGGTTTGGCACAACAAAGTGTAAACGTATTTTTAAACTTCTTAAATTATCTCTACAAATTACCTGACAAAAGGGTACCTTCTAGCAACATCTAAATTTGCTTCTTAAGAGTTAATGTCTGCATTTACAAATAGGCTCATAGTGATAAAAATGGACATCAACAAACATACCTAAATTAATGCATTTTGAAAGTATTCTAGGAAGAAACAAAACCAAAGCAGAGACAAATGACAGAAACAGCAATCTCAAATGTGTTTTACAAAGCCACAATAAGAAAGGGAGACATGAGAGAGGGAAAAGGCTGGTGCACCCAGAGAGAGAAGAAGGGGTGAGTGGAAACAGCTGGAATTGTTCAGCTGTGTCAACATTCGGCTGTTTCACAGATTGACTAGCAAAGTGTCATCTGAAACCAATTACATTCCCAAAACCCCATGGACCCAGTTCATAACATTGATTAATCCACATTGTGAAAACATCCCCAAGCAAAACTAGAACAGCTGTCAGCCCTTGGAGTTCAGAAATAGCTTTTGATTTAAAAAAAACCCGAAAACAAACCAAAATAACCAAAAAAAACAAACTACCATGCACACTCTTTAATACCATCTTTGTGATGTACAGATCATGTACCTGCTCCTACCACTTAACAGCAAAAAACATCTCTCCCATTGCTTTTCCTGCACCACCATGGCTGCTGAGAGAACAGGTTGTCAGCAAGAGGCCCAGGCCACTCCTGATCTCCACAAAGCACCTGCCTTAGAACTAACTCACTCCTGAAGATGCCTCTTCATCTCCTTCACAGACCCTGGGGAATCACAATTTACCTCCTGAAGGATGGAAACTTTCTGTCCCCACTCCAAAAGCCCTGAAATTATCCCTTTCAGGCAGACTAGTTATGCAGAAGGCATCAGCTGAACTTCCAAGGCTGCCAGCGCTACCTGGGTGTGGATGAGGATCAGCTGCTCTCCTCAAGCCAGGCTTGGGTCAGCTCCCACCCTTCCCACGTTTCCAGAGCTCCTCCTGCTCGCTCCCAGCACTGAGGAGGTGCCCACTTGTTTCTGTCTGTGGTCCCCATGGGCCCAAGGACATCAGCTCCTGGCCAAATTCCCACTGTGTCCCCCTGAGCAGCAGCCACCTGTCCACACCCCGAGCAGGACACACCTGTGCTCCCCTCACAGCTCCTGACAGCCACACAGACACCACTGACCTGTCCCATTCCCAGGAGAGCACCAGACACATGGATTCTGAGTCTACAGAATATTTCCAAGCTAAGCAAAATCAATGCAAGATAGGACTAGAAGCAAGCATAAATAAAACCAAAAGAAACAAAGAGGGCATGGAAAGATTTTCAATTTCCACAACTGCCAGTTGAGGGCTGCAGGTAAAAAGAAGCTTTTTCTTGATTGCATGTTAATCGAATAATTTTCTTAAATAAGTTATTTTTACCTGTTTTTTCTTCAGAGATATATATTTATTTTATCAGCTATTCTAAAGTAAGGTTTAGAGAAGCAGGAATGCTCCACCAGCTTGTATCAAAGATGAAGAGACCTTGCAGCTGGACCTGCAATATTCTTCCTGCAAGTCTATCAGCAAAAATTGCTGCCACTCTGGAACATCCAGAGAAATTCCATCCTGCACTTATATTTTTATTTCCCAACTTCAGAGCAAGAACTTGTCAGACCAACGAGGTAAATGCTAGTGCTGAGGGCCACAGAAACAAAGGCACACAAGTCATCGCTCTCATATGATTTCAAGCCATTGGTGAAGTGACAATTCCACTGTCAATGGGTATTAGGTGCATGTAACTCATTCATCGTGCAGCTTTTGAAAGAGATCATGGATACAAATACAGATACACAAGAAGTCTTTAGCATTACTGCACAGTCTGTACCAAAATTTAAATTGAAGTCAAGTTAACACACTCCTTACCCTCTGCTATAGAGAAATACTTCCCCACTTTAGAGAAGCTGTTTGAGAGGATGAAGTATAATTTTATCAAAATATCTTTTGGCTTATCCCTTCCTTCACTCAGTCTTCTTTTTTTATTTCTAAAATAATTTTTTTATTTCTATTTCTTGTCTCAGATCAAAAAACCCACTTTGTTTAAACTACAGTTTCACAATAAAACACAGAAGACAAACACACAATCAATTTTATCAATTCATTATTCAGAAAATAAGTTATGCTGGAATGGTTATTTGTGTGGAGACAATGGTATACTGTTGAAAGAATGTATATTCAGAAAGGCAAATACATTTCCAAATTTAAGAGAGCAAATTACCTTTTGACTCTATACAAAAATGCTTTATTAAATAGTATTAAGCATGCCAGTAATAAGTCACACTGCATCAGACAAAAAATAACTACAGAAAAATACTACTTCACACATTAAAAATTCTGTGAAGACACTCACAAGCTGTCCTTGCTTCCCATAAATGTTGGATATAAAAAAGATTGTCACTGGATCTAATATTTCATATTCTGCAATGTGAATAGACAGTGGCATTAAATACAAACCAGAAAACTGTGAGACCACAGCAACCCCAAATTCAGAGAGATAATTCCCCTGCAAAGCCAGGCTTTTTAGAGGGACCAATACCTGATCTTCAAAGAACAAAATTCAAGAGCTACCAGGTACTGCACTCTGTGCTGCTGAACATGCAAGTGTTGAGTTGTATTTGCTGAACACTAAGACTTACTATAATTTTCTCAGGAAAAAAGTTGAATGTCTTGACATTTATCTTCAAGAATGTAGAGTTAAAAGTCAAGATTACCTCAATCTTATCAAACTCCTGAACGAGAAAGTGAATTTCCCAAGTAATTCTTACAACACCAATAACTGGATTCACATGGGCTGCTAATAGTAGCTAGCAGACTGAGAGAATAATGTGTAAGGTATTCTTAAGATTATAATGAGAAAAATTTGTACAAAGACTTGTAGAATTAGGGCAAAGTACAAAGAGTTATTCAAGCTGTATCACTAGCAGACATCCATCAATTCATAGAATCTAAACTTAAAAAAAAGACAAGTGGGATGATCTATTCTTGCATATCCTAAGACGTGCATATCACAGGTCATTGCATTTCACATCATTAACCCCAGCACTGGGGCCCACAGCGTTTGATTAAAACTTTTCTTACAGAAAAGCATCCCAGCTGAAGCTGCAGATGTCCGGAAATGGTGCAGCAGCTCTTCCTCCCAGTAACCTGTTCCCATATTTAACCAGATTTAGAACTGAGTATTTTTACCTACTCTTGATTTGAATTCATCTATTTCAGCCACTGGTTCCCATTTCCTTTAGCACCCAGTATTTGCTTTGAAGACTCTTGAACACTGCTGCCCTACAGATAGCCAGTTTTCTCACTGACAAATGTAAGAGATGATGCTCTAAGTGACTGAAGACCAACCATTTGTTCTCACCCCAAGTATTCTGTGCTGAATTTCTGAACTTCACCCTCAACATCCCTGCTAAGACATGAATATCAAAATGACAACAATTGTTTTAGAATTGTCTTGCCAAGGTATGCAGCCATATAAGCAGACAGAGCTTCTCTCCCAGCTCCCATTCCCGTTTACACAAACAAGAGCTCTCCAGCAGCAGCCTGTGGCCAGCTGTTAGTCAAGAGAACCATCTCTGCTTTGCTGGACAGTCTTCTCCCACTGGAGCATTCCTTTTTCTTAGGCAAGTTCATTTACTTATATTAGGTCCACTGCTTAAACAGGCAAAACAATTCAGAGCTTTTTGTGTGAAGTGTCTATTACTTTCTTATCTCACATTCTACCACTCTTTGTGCTACCTGGAAAAGGAGCAGCAGTAATTCAAAAAGACTACTCCAAGTAATTGACAAAAATATTGAGCAGTGTTGAAACTAGTTCTGATCCTTGTCAAATTCCTGTAGCACCTCACAGTGATTCTCCATGAACATGTGTCTGAGATAAGGCAGTTTAGCCAGAGCTGCATTTAGTGCACAGACTGCTGCAACAAAAAAAGAACTTGCAGGAAGAAGCAAGAAGGGCTTCAGATCAAAACCCAGAGAACACTGTGCACTGAGCACACTCTGTCACTGCAGGGACTTCTCTGTCAGAAACAAATGCTACAAATGAGTTTACACAAGTTCTTAAACCCAGGAATCACATCTGTCACCTAAAGGTGAAGATGCACTGATGTAAAGCAGTAATTAAAACAATCAGGAATTCCTAGCACAGCCACTAAGAGTCTTCTTGGTTCCCAGTTTTCTGAAGGGAACATGAATTGTCACCACAGATTGGTTATCTTAAAGGGTCAAGTGTTGAAGAGGAGGTATGAAATGGGTAACTAAAATAAGCAAAGGAGAACAACAGAAGGAATGTCTTCCTAAAGAGAGGAATGACCATATATAGCATGGCTTTTTTTAGCTGCAGTTGATGTGTTTGATGTCTGAGGACCTTTCATCAACTGTGTCATCAAGTGGTATTTCCCAAATGGAGGATTGGTGTTCTGCAAGTGCCAGTAGTTATTTATTTGAGCTTCTGAAAGCATGACTGTTCCATTTATCCTTGCAGGGGCCGTTACACCAGAGGGCATTCTGCAGTATCTGCCTCCAATGCTGACATGAGAGTGCTGTTCCCACTCTGGAGGTGCTGAGAACAAAGGGACCTTCCCATGCAGACCTCTTGTCCCCGGCTGGGGACCTGGTGACAATTCTCTGACCTCAGAGACCCCCAGGAGGTTTCCTCAGGCACAACAGTCACTGGGCTGACTTGGGTTTGCATATCTTCGTAAAAATAAATATGGATTAACATCTCTATGTCCACAATACATACCTTTAAAAATGTGCCTGCAAGCTTGACCTTTAATACCTTTCAGGATAGTGCCCAGAAACACCTAAAACTATACCTATGCAACCAAAACCAGTGTAATATAGAAGTAATAATACTAAAAACCAAAACAGTTGGCTGACATGTCAGTTCTTCACTCGGCCTAATCCACCAGCAAGAAACACAGCAGGTTACAATACTGAGATATATCTAAAAGATCCATCATTTTTGATGCAGTGAGAGTACAAGATACAATGAAAGAGTGAATCTGAATAAACATCTTTCTTGTTCTAGAAAATTATCTTCTGCTTCCTTTAACTACAGATGGAGGAAAAAACCCCACAAAAATACACAGGGGCATATTGGATAAGAAATAAGGGAGTACAGGCACTCTAAAATGACTGATTTTATGCCTCTTTAACCTCTGCCCTGGAACACCATGGACTGGATCAGAGCAAGGGACACACATGTCAATAAAGTTTCCCTCTCTTCAAATTTCTGTTTGATCACTGCTAAATTTGGCACTGAAATTACCAAAACCCAAAATGCTGTGCAAATAGCAAACTAAATTTTTTTTAGTACTCTACAAAAGGGTCTAGGGACTAGAAATTTGCTAACAGAGAAAGGTGCCATGAAAACGTCATCAACACCTTCAGCTGCCTTTACTTTTCCCCCCTCTAAACCTTTAGCAAGTACACAGCAATTTAATACAACATTCAGATGTAGAAGCTATGTAGGATTTGATCAGTTTGGCATTAACACTACGACTTTATTTTCTTTTCTCTGCACAAACCTGTGAGTGCCCTGCCTGCACCTTCTCCAGCCTCCAAAATCACCACAGATATGCTGATACACACCTGGGTGCAGAGAGCAAAGTGTGTTCTGAGCTCCGTGACCCAGCTCAGGGGTGAGGGCTGATGCCAGAGGGTGAGCAGAGCTCCTCAGCCCCTGCAGCACAAGGCAGAATGGCAGAGACAGGGGGGAAGGTTTGGGAGGAAGGACCTTTGGGCTCACCATGCCTCCCCACTTTCCAGCTCTGCTGGCTCATTTTTAAGTGACCTTTTGCTGTTTTCTCACAGACTTGCTCCAAGTGCCTTTGCTCCTATTTCTTTTTTATCTCTTCAAGTCGCTAATTTTATGAATCAATGCTGAAGTACAAAATACCAGACCATCTATTTGAGTGGAGAAGGATCTGATTTTTTGCTGAGCTTTCCAACCAGGCTAACCTCCCATGTTACATTTCAGTATGAGCTGTACCTTGGTACAGACACAGCTTTTCTACTGCACGGGCCAAGAAAAGAGGTAAAACCCAGAAGCCACTGGAGGATTTGTTCCACATTAGAAAATAGGTGAAAAGACACCTCTAAGATCTGAACTTACATTTTAACTGTACAAGGAAACAACCACACCACTGATTTATCTGCTTTTCCCCAGATATCATTTTACAAATTGCTATCATACCAAGACTTTTAGTAAATCTAAATTAAAAATACATTTTAATATTTACTTGCTGAAAAACCCCAAAAAAAACAAAGTGAAGGAGCCTGTCTTCATTTTCCTATTACTGAAACACACACCATCACTCACACCAAAGATTGTCACACAACATATGCCTCTGAAAAGGGGAAATGTTTTCTGGAAATTTGGAATATTATCCTGAAGGTTTCCAGAACCTATAGAAAAGTTTTATAGATGAACAAAATTGAACTCTAGTGCTTAACCCTATAAATGTTAAAAGAAAAATCTTTTTTAAAAGAATGTGCTTTGGTGACAGCGTGACCTGGAAGGTCCGCATATAAAAGAGGTTATATTCTGGATTTTAACAAAAAAAATAATCCTGTGCTTTCCACAGAGCTCATAGATTCTATTTTAAATCATTGAAGCCTGTTAAGTTCCTGAAGAAGATATAACTGTCTTGTTTTTGTCAACACACCCACCTACCCAATCAACCTTCAAAACATCAAAATTCACTTTACACCCACTATCTCCTTGATGTAAATTATTCTCCTATTAATAATTCTCTTTTGTTATAATCAACCTTTCCTACCTCACATGAATTGCTCTCATGCTAGACTGAGTTTGATCTTAGTTCTTGAAAAAAGTCCTCATTGGAAAAAAATTACAAATGTTAGGGGAAAAATTCTTGTCTCCCTCCAAACACTGGAAAATATCTTGCTGGTTTTTGGTGAATTTCATCATTTCATCCACAGGATTCAAATAATTCCTGTAACTAATTCAACTGGGCTCATGACACTGGAGAAATTGGCCATTTCTAACAGGTCTTTGCAAAACACTTTATATTCCTGCACTCCATCTGGAAGTGACTGAAGGCTTTGCCCCAGAACACGCCTCCCTGTCCAGGAATTGACAATTCCCACCATTCCCAAGGGGGCATTTCCTGATAATGGCTGGATGAGCCATCCAGTAAACATTCACTGAATGCCTTATGGAGAACAGCACTGAGACAGCCCCCAGTATTTGTTCATTAATCCCACATTATGTCACCAATGCAAAGCAAAATTTGTTCCATCCCTGAATTATTCTTTTCACCCTTGCTTCAATGGGGAACTTTATGCCAGGAGGCTGTTGTGCCACTCCTGGAACACAAAAGATATTGCAAGAGTTAACCTGTCCCTATTACCTGCTGCAAACATTACGTTCCACATGTGGAGAACTGGACTTGTTCACAGGAAAACTGAGGATGCTCCTGTAGCCAGATGCCTACAAGTTCTGCACTAGGATACAGGCTTCCCAGTTTTGCAGTGAATTTCCTCTATTATACTCAATCCTTGCAGTGGTTTTCCAGTTTCATGAAAATATTGCTAAAGCAAGCCATCCTTCTAAGACTCCCAGTATCTGTTCAGCACAGTGGCCACAAGTGCTGCTTACAGCAAGAGTTTCAATGCCACCAAACCACATGGAAGTCCCACAGGTGGAGAGAAAATCTATGGATCTACAGAACAAAAGTTTCCAGCTGGTGTTAAACAAAAGTCAGGTAAGATAATTATAAAAGTTCCCTTCTGAAATCTATTAGAGATGCAGGTGTCAAACACAGCCTTTAGTGTTTGCAGGGGGTTTTTCTGCCACTAGTTTTAACAGTCTGTTTATGGGACTGGGGTTTGTTTCATTTTTTCCTTTTTTTTCCTCCCATCCTCCTTCCTGGCTACCTGAAGTCTCCCCAGGCACCTCTGAGCTGGCAGCAGCAATTCCCAGGAGACTGCTCTTACATGATAATAACATCCAGACTGCAGCTACACTGCTGTGAAATCCATCCAGTGAGTCTCTGGGGTTTCTGTGTGGTCTGGGGTATTTGGGTTTGTTTGGGTTTTCCTTAATCTTTTCTTTTTATTGTTAAAGATTTTTAAAAATAATTTCTCTTTGTTATTGTTAAAGATACTGTCTTACCCAGGGAGTACATTCAGGTTGTCAAGCAGAAAAAGATTTTAAAATGCAAAGGCAGCCAATGAATTGTCCCATTATCTTCCTAGACTCTTTTAGCACAGATTTTTTTTCATCAGGCATATATACTGATGTATAATAGGAGCCAGAATCAAATCTCTGATGTGCCCAATAGGCACTGAATTACAGAAAGTGTCCCTGCAGCAGCTGGTGAGCTGGGCAGAGTGGGTTTTTGTATCATCACTGTAATATGCTGCACTGACTTTTCTAAAAACAACAACAACAGGAATTTTTAACTTTGGTCTGTGATCAGTTTTGAGCACCTCTACTGCACCTCATTTCTATGGGGTAAAAGCAAGAGCTAACAAGCACACTTTCCAGCTTGTGTTTTATATGAAAATCCAAAAGGCAGGCAAATTTATGAGTACTGCTGGGAGATGTATGACTGTCTTTCAGCAATGAACACTGAGCAATGAAGTATTTTAGCAGCACAGGTCAAACAATAGAACTGTGTGACAGCTGCAAGCACACATAGGAACAAGGACACAGTTTAGCTGAAACTGAAAAATGTTTCCTAAAAACTCTGCCCAGCACTACAGAAAGATTTTTTTGGGTGGAAATGTGAGGGTGAAATTTAGATGTTGTTTATATACAGTCAAGACTTTGCAAATACGGTCTTTTTAATTTTTTTTTATTATACAGTTAAGATTTTGAAAAGATTTTCCTCCTCCACACCTAAGTCTTCAATTTAAAAAATACCAGTATGGAATAATACTTGTAGGATGCACAGAGATGTTACCACAAATGAAGTAGCATTGTACCTCAGACACTCCCTCACACCTAAAAGCACTCTTTGAGCTGTAATCACATGTGTAAACTTCAAAGAAAACCCTATATATGGATACCCTTATATTGCTAAACTAAGGAATATTAGCAAGACTTTGATCCACATGCTTAGACCATTAATGCTCTTATGATTTATGCTCTATTACTTTATAATATGCTTTAGAAAAAGTCAGGAAAATACCCCTTCCTTAGAAGAGTGCAGTCCAGATTTCCCAGGAGAAAAAGACAAAACCAGGCAGAATGTTCCCCCAGAGAAGGGCTGTGGGCCCTGCTATCATAAAACAAACCTAAACAACTTGAAAGTATTTACAGAAAGAACACAAGTTGCATACTACACAGGTGTGTAGGTATGTATTCTCCTGGTGGAGTTAACTCAGGGGTGTATCAACTGAAGAACAAAGCTATGCATTAGCTATTTATACACTTATGCAATCAATACTGAAATACACGAATATATAATTACGTAATTATCACATTAGGAAGTCCATAATGAACTATTTAATCAAGTAAAAAAAGAATATCATAAATATGGCCAAATGATAATGAAACTGCACCACATGAATAAATCTGACTGGGAAAAGGCAAGTACCCCACAAAAACTGGTAGGGGACAGCTAGTTTACACATCAAGATATATCACAACTATAATATTTAAGAATCCTGAGGACATTTCTGTACTTCTAAGAATGAAAACAAAATAAAACCCAACCCACTGACAGAAGGACTTGAAATAAGCAATGATTGCATGCGGATTAATCTTGTTAGAGGTTAGAGCCATAAAAATCACTATCTGCTTGTAAAGACAGATGCATGATAAGATGGCAGATTTTTGAGAGAGCTTTTCTACTCCAAAGATTAATTTCATGATTCTGTATTTGGAAATGGCTCCCTTCCTTTTGTTTGCTTGGACCTGGTTACCATCATCCTCAAGATTTTCCAACTACAGTCTACGCAGCTCAAAAATGAATAATTTATCAAGGTCCCTGTATTTGCATCTGGAGCCATTACTCTGGGCTATGTGGAGCTGGCATTCCAAAGGCTGAACAAAGGCAGCTCCCCTGGCTGCACAGCAGTCCCCAGCCGGCTGCAGTGTCCTGGGCACAGCAGCCACAGAGCCCGCCGTGTCCCTGTCCCAGAACTGACACACCACAGGGCTGGCAAATGCCACCACGGGCACAGAAGTCATTGAGGCCCTCGCTCTGCAAACACCTTACAGCTACAAAAGTGGCAGATTTAGCCAAACTTGTTCAAGCTCCACTGAGCTACATCAGTGGAGCTGGTCACGGACGCCAAAGAGGCACCGCAGCTCCAAGAGCTCTGGCACACTTGTGGGAATAATGGCACAGAACTGGCAGCTGGGGGTGGCTATGGAAACAACCAGTGCAGGGTCAAGAGCAGGAAGAGAGGGCTGCAGAGGAATGAAAGCAACAGGGAGAGTTAAAGATCAATAGACAGAGCCTAGCCAGGCCAAAAGCCCTCCCCCACTCTTTCTGCAGCGTCTTGTGCCCTACTAGCACTTGAGAAGCCCTCTCCTTGTGCTGCCTCTGCTCCCAGTTGCTATGCCAGTCGTTGGAATTGTGTCCCAGTCCAAGGTGGTAACCAGCAGCAGTGTATTTTTTAATAAAGTCATAAGCTGTACCAAGCTTTCGCCGCCTGACAAAAAGGTTGCTACAAACATATTTCCATTATTCTTTAATTTCAGCAAGGAGAAGCAAAGAATTGGATGGGAGAAAAGGACACGTTAGGGAGTGGCAAGGCACAGTCTCTGGAGAACTCAAACCAACAAAAATGCATAGTCTCCACTGTGGAAAAAAATATGGCTTAATAAATCATCTGAAGTTGCCATGGTAATAGTAAATGTCTAGTTCCCTATACTGTTTAACTCCATATATCCACTCCTGCAGGAGAGGAATAACACCCATTTCTCCTCCGTACCAAACACTGGAGATTCTTATTTAAAGATGAGGACAGAGTGTGCAGCTCAGCACAGGCAGGCTCACGACCTGCAGGGTACTTGAGGTGAAGGAACACTTTCTTTATGCAAGTCAGCTCCACACCACACACCCGCTGTACTTTTTGCAGAACTTGCTTCCTGGTGCAGTTGCCTCTGAACTGCAGCTTGCCAGATCACCAGCAAAGTAGCCCTTGCCTTCTAAAACTGGAAAACGCTCTGCGACTGACTGAGCAGCGCGGTCCCACATGGAATGCCGTGTAATAAATTATCAGAGCCCTAGATAAATATAGACACATAGATAGAATCCAAAAGAGCTTTCTATGTACCAGCCACTTCTTGGAGGGAGGGGCTTAAGTAAAAAGAAAGAATCTGACAAGAAAAAGGATGGTGCGTGGGTCTCTCGCAGAATAAGGTCAGCTCCCACAGACTTCCTCAAGCAAGTTTCTCAATGTTCCCGTATCTCGGTTCCCCCATCTGTACAACAGTGTTAACATGTACTCTGCTTATCTAAGCTTATTAGCATGTAGAAAGTGATTTGTAATCTGAAAATTCAGAGCCTACGAAAAAAGAAAACTTTTGTTTCAAAACTTTGCTACCTCGAAGAGTCTGAAAAAAATAGCCTGGCTGGCAATCCCTGTGCCAAAAAGCACTGTCAGTGTTTGTAAAGCAGAGATGAAACATTTCCACATCACATAAAGAAGTAAATTGACTAGTCATACTTGAAGCACTATGAGAAGATAAATGAGCAAAAAGACAGGTAAGAAAAAGCAAAGCGACAGTGGCACTAGGAACAATCACTGACTGGAGAAGTGCAGCTCAAAGGCAAGAGGAGAGAGAACGTCAGGCTCAGCTTTCCACCAAAGGAACGTGCCAGTGCTGAAATTCAGCAGATTTCAGTGTCTAAAAATCAGCTGGGTTTTTTCTAAATATTCATTTCAAATGCTTGCTGTCCCACCTTGGATCATGGTCACACCTATGGCATGTGACAGCAGTTTATATAAGGTCAGGTTAAATATCTCTCATGGTTTCTCAAAAGTGAGGTCCCTCAGACCACATACAGACCATGAAATCTCTCTGCCAAAAGCCAAGCCACAGTTGGTGAAATATAATCTGTGAATAAAGAATACTTGTTTTCATTAGAACAGGTCCTAGGATGCAGTGCCAGCACAGGAACTGTAAGAGAGGCAATTCAACTGCACTCTCCTTGTATTTGCTACTGCAGTTTCATATTAAATAAGATACGACGTTAGCCTAGAACACAGATCTCGTAAAATTGGGATTTTTCAAGAGGGGTGACCAGATCTGTTCCTACTGACTGTTCTAGGACAGAGTCAACTAGTACTTTTCTCTCAGTCTTTACAGAAAGCTCTGTATCTGGCTACATACATGCAATGTATACAAAAGTGGTTCCTATCTTGGAGCAATTTATCACAACTCCACATTCTCTTATTTAAAGGAATAGCTAAAACATATAAAAATAATCTAAATAATCTAAAAAATGGGATAGGATTTTCAACCAAACTAAAACTTACTCTAAGTCTGAATTCTTTCTAAAAGGAGTCTTTTCTTAACCTGTAAAAGATGAATTAAAGATAAAAACTTCTCAAAACAATGATACAATTTTGCACATTGTAATGAGATAAAATCACTGCTTCATTACACACCTTATCTCACAGGTAGAGGAACAGATCTGCATCTGTTTGCAACAAGTGCAGCAGCTGAACATTTGACTTTCTCGACAGAATATTTCAAACACCCATTTCCTCCTCTTTTTGCGTGTATTTTGTGTTTCTGAGACACAGAATTAATGCCAAACTCTGAAAAAGCCAGAAAGGCTCCTGGACACCAAGGTGTGTCTCACATACCCCGAGCTCAGAGCTCATGGTTTCACTCCTCCCTGGCTGAACCCTGCATCCAGCCTTCACTGTCTCATAACCCAAACTCCAGATGGAAATATAAATTCATAATAGGTTCAGGGCAAATATCCAACATACCAAGGTTATATCACAGTGGATGCAATTTGCAACTTCAGTGGAAAGACAGTGAAAGTAATCAGAGTGATCCTTTGAGGAAAGTGTGATTTACAAGCTAATGCAAGACCAGCATTTTGTGTCTGCTGGACAAAGACACCCATGGCCTGACATTAAATAAGTAAAAGATTTGAGCTTGGGCAATTTCCTTGGAAGCTACCAATGCCATCTTTCTGCAAACACTTTTCTTTCGCTCTCAAAGAGGCCAAAATATAAAAATATTGCCAAAATGTAGCATTTACAGGTAAAACAACAATTCACTGAATTAAAAAAGAGGATGCTATTCCTTACCTGAGAAATATGCCAACAATGGACACAAAACACGGCCTCTAAGTACGTAACAGAGGAGGTAAAAAATTGTGAAAAATCATAATGAATCTCCAAGTTAAAATCCAAGAAAATTTTGATCCCTAGGACTCTCTCTTTTCCTCCCTCTCAAGGGACACAGGACTCATGAGGTCTGCTAAGCACTTTCTACACTCACTGTCAAACAAAGCAGGCAGTATCAGAACACTCAGATACTAAGCAGGCTTGGAGAAAAATGTACTGAAAATTATTTTCTTTTTTGAACAAGAACGCGGCCATTGTCTTCAAACACAACCACAAACTTCTTTCTACATAGTCACATTTACCTCAAATTTAAGAAATTCCTACAACATATGGTATTTTAAAGATGATTAATGTTTCTCAGTGATCTATCTCTTCTGCATGTATGTTTTTTTCTGGAATGAAGGTTAAAATAGACACCACAACACAAACCAGTTACAGTTTGCTATTTGTCTTAGCCATTCTGTGGAGAAAAGAAATAAAAAGTGCAGACATCCTAGCTCCTGGTAGGTGATACTAAAACACCAGTCATTCTGCATACCCCAGGCCGGGGAGGGGAGCTCCCCAGAAGGGGCAGCAGGAACATCCAGCCCTGACACTTCCCCATTTCCACCCTTGGTGTGGCATGGTGTGTGTGAGCTGATGGACACACATGGCACTGCCAGCACTCCTCTTCACTGTGCACAACAGCCAGGACACGCCAAGGCTGCCCAGAGATCGGGGCACAGCCTTGCAAAGGACAAGAAGTTGTAGAGGAACTCTGGACAGAAAGCGCTGAAGAGGTTAACAGAAAGAAAAACTGTATTAATAAAACATGAAGTTATCTAAAATAGTTCAAGTGTAGCAGAACTCACTTTCAGTTATGCCAGACTGGATGATGAAGTTTGTGTGATTAATTCCATTCTCTTCCTTTTCATCTCAGAAAACTGTCAGCTCTGTTGTAGCAACAACATACTGTTACAGTGGCATCGTGAATAGCTCTTGGATAGCAAACAAAAAATATTAAGTGAGCTTTGCCAATTACCTACCACAGGTTTTGCTCACTTAAGCTGCCTTATTCCCTTTAAATCCTATTGTCAGTAGATTTAACCTTTTAAAAGTAATAGGTACCACTTAAAATCAATTGCTATTTTAATTGTGAATTGGGGTCACAAATCCATTCTTTAAGAAACATTTTTACAATCTGCCAAATTCTTTTGAATGTGCCTCCTTTAATTCCCTTGCAGGCAATTCCAGCTATAATGAAATTTTTCATTTGCAAATTAGATTTGCTTGTAGCTAGAAACAAAAAGCCATCATCAGAGAGCCAGTAAAAGGGATGCATCCTTACCTAGTAGGAACAATTAGTTGCAGTGACTGCAGTTGTAAAAGCTGCCTCTTTTCTTCTTTCTCCTCCAGCTCTATGATCTGAAGCAGGGCTCAGAAACACTGGCACAACAGGAAATTGTGTGTTTCTATACACAGTAAAATAAATACAGAACTGTGCCCCTTTACAGCATCTTAAAAACTCGACTGTAGTAGGCAGGATCCATTTGCTAAATGTCATTTCTACATATGTGTACATATACTATGCATATATATTCATGTTACAGTAGAGAAAGGAAAATTTAATTATTAATGCAGAACTACCACTCAGCAAGGGACTGAAGCAGAGGTTCACATAATAAATACTCTGCTTAAAGGCAGCAGTAATCAGCCTGACAAATGTCACAGACTTCACAGTGTATTCAGCTTGGTTTGGTACGTCCTATTGTCAACAGAGAACACAGCAGCCAACCCGAGCCACAGCCCACTTTCTCAAGCAGAAACTCATGGTCACTTCCATTTGACTTCCAAAGAACCTGCCAACAGCAAACAGGCCTAAAAGCATTAACCAACCAATCTGAAGTTGCTCAAGAAGTTTGTTGAAGAGTTAAATATTAAAAAAGGATCTTGTAAGTTCCATCCTTGTACCTTGACACACATCAACCCGGGCTAACCCCAGAACACCAGCTATGGTCTAGGCTTGAACCTATGTTTTCCCTGATATGCATTTTGTTTTAACTTGTAAGACTTGACACTTCCTTGAGACCAAAATAATCCCAAGACTGTACAATCCAGTTGTTATTTCAGTAACTAAACCCTGTGCAAGAGTCGAGTATTGTATTTTTAGGTTCCTTGCAAGAAGCATTGTTCATTTTTATCCTTTCAGTGGGTGATCTTTATCTCTGGCAGCCTTTGGGATCTTTTCTTCCTGTTCAAACACCAAGGACATTCTTATTATTCTTCACTCTAATGAATCCTGTAGCCTTCAGAGTGGGCCACAACTCATTTGGGGAAATTAGTGAAAGGGAATAGCTACCAGATGACAATGAGGAGAGCTGAGAATGATCCCATTTTCAGGCATGAAAAGGAAGTAGCTGGAAACATACCTGCCATTAGGCACAGCAGGAGCTGGAAGCTTTGAAACTAACATTGCATAAAGAGAAAGTTCTGCTTTTGGAAAAGTGGAAGATTTTATCTGGATACGTAAATCTGTCAATCGCCACATGCCGTATTTCTCTTTGCAGCAGAGAGGTTTGCAAGGGCTTTATTTTTTTCTGTCAACCAGTTCAAACACAAAATTCTGTTCTTTCTTCCAGTCAGCCCCGCACATCAAACTCAGGAACGCTTGCTGAAAAGCTCTTCCGGCCTTTTATCCTAAGCCCTGTAGAAACCAATTTGAGAGCCATAAACCAGGTTATGTGCAAAACGCTGCTGAAACCATCGCTTGTGGCTCTGTGTCGCAACGCTTTGAAAAACTAAAGATCTAGAACTCTCTAAGTCTCCTCCCCTTCCTGCAAGGAGGTTTTGCCAGTGCTCACAGACTGCTGGAACAGAGCAGCCAGCAGAAGGTACAAGTAGAATTTGCCAGACTATCAAACCACTGTGCTACAAACTCTGTAACCTGCCCAGAGCCATGCAGAGTGCCTGGTGAGCGGGGGAAATACACCCAGGGTTTCTGTGGCTCCGTGCCAGGCACACCAGGCTTTGTCCTGGACCAGCAGGGAAACAAGGCTGGGAGTCTCTGAACTTTGTTCCACCACTTGGTGCCCAGTTTATCCATGAAGTTTGAATGGGCTCTCTGAAGCAGGTTCCAGCTCCTGGCGCTCCTGCACCGCCCTTGCCTATGACACCGATGTCTCTGAGCATCATCACAAACCTGCACTTACTGATGATGATCCCAGGCAGGCTTCTGCATCTACATTCAGCTCTGGAATGAAGGAAGGACGTGTTGACAGCCATGAATTTGCAAATTAAAGGCTGCTCCTAAGGCAAACATGCTGACCAAGCTGGCTGATCTGTACCAGTCAGTTGAGAAGGAATCAAAAATGCTGAAGTCAAGTCCAAATACCACACTTCTGCTTTTGCTCATATCTGAGAGACGAAATTTCAAGATGGGCTTAAAGAGGGCGAGTTAGGAACCTACACCAAGTACAAAGTATGCAGTCAAGCTTTCCTGTTTACATAACAACATTTATTCCTACTTTAGCATGAAATCCGGCACAATAAAAAAACCCCAAACCTGTAAAATCCAAATATCTTGGATTCCTGGCAAATATTTTTGGTGAAGCTCACTGTTCTCCCAAAGGCCCCAGGAGGAGAATGACTTGAACCTCAGGCTGAACAACCTGCCCATTAGCAGCTCAGGAACAGTCCTTGGTGCCATTTGTCTTGATGTCAATTCCTGTAATAACTTGTGGCAAGGTCTTGAGAGTTCTTCCACAGCCTTTCATCCAAATGGAGCACTCTCCTGAACCCTGGCTGACCAGGAAGGTGCAGGAAGCAACCCCTTATAAATGGTAAAAACCTGAGACCTCCTGTACTGCACATCTCACAGAGGTCTCCACGTCCTCACCAAAAAGAAGAGTCAGTCCTGCCCTCAGGCTGTGCATTGGATACTGCACACTCCTGTAGCACCAGTGCCTTTACACAGCCCTGGATCCCCAGATCACTTCTGCTTGCCTTGGTGTCATTTATCCTTTATCTTGACAACCATCATTCCTTTGCAATAAACACCAAGAGCTCCTCTAGAAGTGCTGTGGTTTTCTTTTTCTTTTTGCTTTGTCATAGTTATACTCCCTCCCACATTCTGGTAACACACATGGATGCAGCTCTTCCAGAAAGCAGATTGCATTAGAAGTGCAAAAAGGGAAACAACCAAAAGAAACAAAGGGACTGGCAATACAAGTTATAGAACAGAAAATGGCCTGATGTGCTGCCAAAGGTAAAAGAAATAGAATCAGGTGTGAGTTACAGACCAAGCAGGCAGCTATATTTACAGCTCAAACTGTGATTCCATTTCAGCTGCTCAGACCTCTGCTGATGGAAAAAAAAGAAAAAAGAAAAA